>NC_042624.1:127616272-127869647 GCF_901001135.1 Rhinatrema bivittatum | reverse complement strand
CCCCCCCCCCCATACATACACACTGCAAACAGCATTCATCCTTCTTCTGTCCCTCAGCAGCATCCCTATCTCTACCCCCCCATACCTACACACTGCAACAGCATTCATCCTTCTTCTGTCCTCAGCAGCATCCCTATCTCTACCCCCCCCCCATCTACACTCATACATACACACTGCAACAGCATTCATCCTTCTTCTGTCCTCAGCAGCATCCCTATCTCTACCCCCCCCCATACATACACACTGCAACAGCATTCATCCTTCTTCTGTCCCTCAGCAGCATCCCTATCTCTACCCTCCCATACATACACCTGCAACAGCATTCATCCTTCTTCTGTCCTCAGCAGCATCCCTATCTCTACCCCCCCCACATACATACCACTGCAACAGCATTCATCCTTCTTCTGTCCCTCAGCAGCATCCCTATCTCTACCCCCCATACATACACACTGCAACAGCATTCATCCTTCTTCTGTCCTCAGCAGCATCCCTATCTCTACCCCCCCCCCCATACATACACACTGCAACAGCATTCATCCTTCTTCTGTTCCCTCAGCAGCATCCCTATCTCTACCCCCCACCTCATACATACACACTGCAACAGCATTCATCCTTCTTCTGTCCCTCAGCAGCACCCCTATCTCCTACCCCCCATACATACACACTGCAACAGCATTCATCCTTCTTCTGTCCCTCAGCAGCATCCCTATCTCTACCCCTACCCCCCCCCCATACATACCACTGCAACAGCAATTCATCCTTCTTCTGTCCCTCAGCAGCATCCCTATCTCTATCCCCCCCATACATACACACTACACACTGCAACTGCATCATCCTTCTTCTGTCCCTCAGCAGCATCCCTATCTCTAACCCCCCCCCACCCTCATACATAACACACTGCAACAGCATTCATCCTTCTTCTGTCCCTCAGCAGCATCCCTATCTCTACCCTCCCCCCCATACATACACACTGCAACAGCATTCATCCTTCTTCTGTCCCTCAGCAACATCCCTATCTCTACCCCCCATACATACACAATGCAACAGCATCCATCCTTCTTCTGTCCCTCAGCAGCATCCTATCTCTACCCTCCCATACATACACACTGCAACAGCATTCATCCTTCTTCTGTCCCCTCAGCAGCATCCCTATCTCTACCCCCCACATACATACACACTGCAACAGCATTCATCCTTCTTCTGTCCCTCAGCAGCATCCCTATCTCTACCCCCCCCATATACACACTGCAACAGCATTCATCCTTCTTCTGTTCCTCAGCAGCATCCCTATCTCTACCCCCCCCATCATACATCACATCCCCACCATACATACACTGCAACAGCATTCATCCTTCTTCTGTCCCTCAGCAGCATCCCTATCTCTACCCCCCATACATACACACGGCAACAGCATCATCCCTATCTCTACCCCCCATACATACACACTGCAACAGCATTCATCCTTCTTCTGTTCCCTCAGCAGCATCCCTATCTCTACCCCCCCCATACATACACACTGCAACAGCATTCATCCTTCTTCTGTCCCTCAGCAGCATCCCTATCTCTACCCCCCCTACATACACACTGCAACAGCATTCATCCTTCTTCTGTCCCTCAGCAGCATCCCTATCTCTACCCCCCCATACATACACACTGCAACAGCATTCATCCTTCTTCTGTCCCTCAGCAGCATCCCTATCTCTACCCCCCCATACATACACACTGCAACAGCATTCATCCTTCTTCTGTCCCTCAGCAGCATCCCTATCTCTACCCCCCCATACATACACACTGCAACAGCATTCATCCTTCTTCTGTCCCTCAGCAGCATCCCTATCTCTACCCCCCCATACCTACACACTGCAACAGCATTCATCCTTCTTCTGTCCCTCAGCAGCATCCCTATCTCTACCCCCCCATACATACACACTGCAACAGCATTCATCCTTACCGGTGGTGGCTCCAAGCTTCTTCTGTCCCTCAGCAGCAATACTTACTGGGGCTCCTCTGCTCTGCAACACTGCACTACTGCTTTTATGCAGGGTCAAGGAGCCGGGCGGAAAGTGCTTCTGATGGACGAGGCTTGCTTGAAATGCATTCACTGCACCTGGTAGCAGGCTTGTTGGTTGCTTAGGAGATGAAACACAGCATGGGTGGCACTGAAGGGCGAGCGCTTTCACTCCCTGGAGGGTGGGATCTGAAACACAGTACACCCTTTGGCCCACACTGGCTTTCAGCGGTGGCTAGAGGCCTTGAAACGTTACATCTGCAGCTCTGTAGCAGTTTTTTTATTCAGCCTAAAATTAAGGTGAATGTTAATTTAAAACAAATAGTCACCTTTGGAAAAATCTGGGACTTTATGGATGAAAATCAGTTTAAAACTGAAAACAAAGGCGCCTACATTTAGCCTAGCAAGTCCCTGTGGCTGCAGCTTGCACTCTTATATAAGCATTAGTAAATATTTGTGTGTTCGAGGACTGCTGGAAGTGAATAAAATCAATCGCGTCAAAAATTACGTCAATTTCCTGTATGTTACCCTACCCTTGTGTATTGCTCCATGGTGCAACCTCTTCTTTTGTGTCAGGAAGTGAATAAAAGGCATTCTATCGTTTTGGATGAATCTTCAGCATAGGTAATGTGGAGGGTGCTAATGGTGGCACTTCCTCCTCTCTACTTTGAATATCTTTTTGTTTCCTGTGAAAATCTGGTGACTATCTTTTATTACAATTAATTTATTTAGCTTCCATATGCCAAAATGTAGGTGGAGTAAGTCATGTGACTAGTTTTCATTTAAGGTTGGAGCTATCCTCTATGGACATCAGCTAGGGACAATGGCACGCACGGGAAGGAAATCAGACATACTAGATGGGCCTTATGACCTTTAGCCTGCCATCGTATTCTTTTTCTTACCTGTCACTAACACCGTCTCATTTTTATTTTACGCTTTTATTTTGTATATCTTCGCCAGATAAGCTTGACCATACTGACTGTCGGTTTAACTTCCATCGCCATAAGACTGAAAGTTACAGCATACAATGGAAGCAGCATGGCGTCAGAAGGAACAGAGCATGAACATGCAGTAACCACTGAAGGAGGTTGACATTTCTCTCTCTCTCTCCCGAGAAATGCAGTCCTGGAAGAAGCTTCGCTTTGGATTAGCAAGTGATGAGATGGGAAGGGAAGGGGATACATAGTGCAAACTTTCAGTTACAGCCTTGTGTTTGGAGAATTACTCCACATTAATAGACATAGAAGCCTTGCCTGTAATTTAAGGGATAGAATTATGTGGTAATTGACAGCAGACAAACATCAAGTGGCCCTTTCATTCTGTCCCGGTTAAAAACTCTACATGTATAATACTTACAATGTTATAAATCCGTGAGTCATTGCACACCCTCAAATTAAAACCCAGCAACATCCTCTTCCCCTTATTTCCAAAAAAAAAAAAAAAAATGGCTGAAAGGCTTGATTTTATACATAATTCTCACATGCATGTACTCAGTATTGGACAGTCTTTCCAGTCAAAGCTGGGTCATTTTCATCCCACATCTACATCTTAGAGATCACAGTAATAAGACATTCAGGGTACATACGCTAAAAAATGTATTAACTCCCCGCTGCAGTAAGCTAATGATATGATAAGAGTATCTTTTAAAAATTGCACTAACCTGAAAATGTGTGCACAAAATATGCTTAGTATACAGAAACTATGGTTTTGGTCATATTTATCAGCACATAAAACATGATGGGGGTAATTTTTCAAAACCTGTTACATGTATAAAATCTGTCAGGTAAATTTTTAAAAGGAACTGGTGGGCTCCCATAAATGCATTCATTGGGCATGCGAGCAAAAATATGCTCAATTTTATATCAAGTACACACGTATCGTTAAACATATCCCTACCGCATGTAGGTGTGGAGCATTTATGAGCAAAGTGACCATATTTTGGGGGGGGGGAGAGAAAGCTAGAGCCTCTGTTAGACAGTCTGACATGCTGTATAGCTCCCACTGTAAGAGGGGCATTTTCAACTCAGGGTGAGTTTTGAGGGTGGGGGGCAGTGTTACAAGGGTCTAACAGACTCTTTCCTAGCGTGTAGCAGATGGACTCAGGACCATGGGGTATAGTGAACTCCTGACAGCAGTTGGAGACGGATCAGATTTCAAATCTGACGTCAGCCCTAGTACATACACCCCTGCAGGAAGTGCAGCTCTTCAGTATTTTCATCTCCATAGTAGTTCGGGACCTATACACAAACAAGAAGAAACCATACATCTACAGACGAGCCCCCAGTACGAGAATTCCTGAGGTAATTTCAGAGATTCCTCAGAGGTAGGGCCTCGGTCCGGCAGGCCGGTTCCCAGCGTGGACTTTGCCCCCGCAACGGGAGAGGTTGGGAGGGCAGCGGGTGCAACACCGAGCGCCCTCTCTCCCCCTGCAGCCGCGAGCCGCCCTGAATGAAACCAGGAAACGCCGAGACAAGGTAAGGTAGAAAAACTTTCTAAAGGTCTCCGAGGCTCGAAAACTGCACAGATCGTCAGTCGGTGTCCTGTGCTATCGATTGATCAGCCCGCCCGGGCTAGACCCCCAATCTGATATGAGGGTCCTCCCACATGGAGACCCTCTGAGGTGGTCGTCATATTGCTTCTTGGTCCTGACGCCATTTCCCTCCGATCGCTGTCCTATCCGCCTAACTGAAGCCGTGCACACAGACCGAGCCGGGTGCACAACCTACTTGTGTGCACATCGGGCGCGCATAAGTGCCCCTATGCACAGAGACACATGAGGGGGCCGGGGCGCACAGCCATGTGCTCAACGGTGCCGGGCGCATAAGTTAAATCTGTGCGCACAGTGGCGCGTGCATCTTGTGAGCGCGCATCTCGGCCTACGTGCACATCTTTGGCGCACCCGGAGCGCATAACTAAGCCTCCCGGCGCGCACATTATACGGAGCTTTCTGCTACCCTATGCGCACAAACCATGGCACCACTGGCCAAGGTCAAAGCACAAGCTCTCTGCCCAGCCTGCCACATAAGAGCTGCGCAGCTTGAAGAGGCCACGGCCCTGTGCTGACAGTGTGAGGAGACTCTGGGAGAGCCAGGTCAAGGCCCTCCCCAGCCAGTACAGGAATCCAGATCCACCAATAGTACACCGGACCTCTCAACCCCCAGCGCGAGCCTCCCTCAAACGGGGCTCCCCCGGGCCGCAGCGGCATTTCCTAGGTAGAATTCTTTAAAAGCTCTTCACACCTTCGTCCACATGCAAACCGGCGCCACCGATGACACAACCACAGCCTCCCCAGAGGACCCTAACCTCCCAGGGCCCTCTAGGCCCCCCAGAGACGTGCCCCTACCGGCCAAAAGCCTCTCCATAGGGGACACTGACACCTTGGACGAGGATCAAGAATCCCTGGAGGAAGGGGAAATCCCTCCAGGATTTTTTTTACAGAGTTCTAAGGCTCTGGATGATTTAGTTAAACTTTTCCTTTCCACCCAATGCTTAAGCAGTTGGTCACTCGGGAGTGGGAATCTCCGGACGCGACTCTGCGGGTGGGACGGGCGATGGACAAACTCTACCCTTTACCTGAGGAAGCCTTTGATATCCTCAGGATTCCCAAGGTGGACGTGCCGGTTACTGCGGTCACCAAGCTGACACCATTCCTGTTACGGGAGCGATGGCTCTTAAGGACTTACAGGATAGGCAGCTAGAAGTCCTCCTCAAGTGCATTTTTGAGGTGTCAGCACTCTGTGTTAGAGTAGCGGTCTGCAGTAGCCTCATCCAGCGAGCAACTCTTGGATGGGTCCAGCAAATGCTCACATCACAGGTGTTGCCGCCAGAGGAAGCAGATCAGGCGAATAGGATGGAGTCCGCGGTAGCTTACTCAGCGGATGCATTATATGATCTGTTGCAGGCTTCTTCACACAACATGGCCATTGCAGTTTCGGCTAGACGGCTTCTCTGGCTCCGGAATTGGTCCGCGGACGTTTTCTTCCAAAACTCAGTTGGGCAATCTTCCTTTTAAGGGAAAATTGTTGCTTGGAGAGGAACTTGACGCCCTTATTAAGTCTCTTGGGAGAATAAGGTGTATAAATTGCCAGAAGACAAGCCTAAGTCTTCCAGGCCCTTTGGGGCAGCGTGTTACCGTTTCCGAGGGCAGCGCAGATTTCGGCAGTCACGGCCGCCCGCCTTTCCCGCCCGACAACAGACTCAGAGGGCTCAGTCTTGGCCTACTTCCTTTCGTGGTTGGAGGCCATTTCGGGAGGGAGGCTCTCAAGGGGCCACTGGAGGTAAGCAGTCCCAATGAAGGTGTTCCAACCCTCTCCCCGGTTCCAATGGTGGGAGGTCGTCTCTCCCTGTTTCTCGAGGAGTGGGTCAGGATCACGTCGGACCAGTGGGTCCTCAATATCATTGCCCACGATTACGAGTTGGATTTTGCCCACCCGTTAAGGGATCTTTTTCTGATTTCTCCCGCCTGCTCTCTGGCCAAGCAAGAAGTAGTCGGGCAAACCCTAAGTCGCTTGAAATCCCTGGGGCTATTGTTCTGGTCCCTCCGGAGGAGCGCAAGGCTGGCAGGTACTCCATCTATTTCGTAGTCCCGAAGAAGGAGGGGTCCTTCCGGCCAATATTGGATCTCAAGGCAGTCAACAGAGCACTTGGGGTCCCCAGATTTCGCATGGAGACTCTACGGTCGGTCATTGCGGCCGTCCACTCAGGAGAATATTTGGCCTCTTTGGACCTGACTGAGGCGTATCTTCACATTGGGATACACGAGCGCCATCAGCGGTTTCTCCGGTTCATGGTCCTGGGGGGGCATTATCAGTTCCAAGCTCTTCCGTTCGGCTTAGCGACAGCGCCTTGGGTGTTCACCAAGGTAATGGTAGTCGTAGCAGTGGCCCTCCGGCGGCAGGGGATCTTGGTTCACCCATACCTGGACGATTGGCTCATCCGGGCCAAATTGGAGAGCCTCTGTCGGGAAGCAGTGAACAAGGTTCTACTCCAGCTCTAGTCCCTTGGTTGGGTGGTCAACTTTGCCAGGAGCCAGTTGGTACCAATCTCAGGTTCTCAACTTCCTGGGAGCATGCTTCGATACCTCGGTAGGGCAAGGTCTTCCTCACTCGGGAGAGGAGGCTCAAGTTAATGGCACAGATCCATCTGCTCAAGTCTCTACCCCTGCCCATAGTATGGGATTATTTGCAGGTACTTGGTTCCATGGCATCTACTCTGGAGGTGGTTCCCTGGGCGTAGGCACATATGAGACCATTACAACACGCATTGCTTTCTCGGTGGGATCCGAAATCGGAGGAGTTTCGCCTGCCTTTGCCACTGATGGAACCAGCCAGGTCCAGTCTCGATTGGTGGTTGATTCTGGCCCACTTGTTACAGGGGATGGACCTGGAGGAGCAGCAGTGGGTAATAGTCACGACGGATGCCAGCCTCACTGGTTGGGGAGCAGTTTGCCAGTCACAATCCGCTCAGGGTCGTTGGACAAGTTATCAGGCGACGTGGTTAATCGATTGGAAACCAGGGCGGTATGCCTGGCGTTATGTGTGTTTCTCCCTCTGGTAGCTCAGTGTGCGGTGCAAGTCTTGTCAGCGCGTCGACGGTAGCCTACATCAACCGCCAAGGAGGAACCAGGAGTCGGTCGGTGGCCTGGGAGACCGAAAGGCTCATGACGTGGGCAGAGCGACATCTGGTCCAGTTGGCGGCCTCGCACATAGCCGGGGGTAGACAATGTGCAGGCAGACTCTCAGCCGACAGCATCTAGCTCCCAGCGAGTGGAAATTGTCCGACGCAGCCTTCCGGCTAATCACTCGTCGTTGGGTTCCACATCTCGACCAGATGGCAACTCGGACAAATGCAAAGGTGCCCCAGTTTTTCAGTTGTCGGAGAGACCACGGGTCGGAAGGAGTGGATGCTCTTGTCCTTCCGTGGCCTCGCGGCGTACTACTGTGTGTTTCCACCTTGGCCACTAGTGGGCAAGATCATGCGACGGATAGAGAAACCACGTGGGGTCTGTCATTCTGGTAGCCCCAGAGAGGCCCCGAAGGCCGTGCTTTGCGGATCTGATCTCGTTGGCGATCAACGGTCCGGTGCGTCTCACCCACCTTCCGAATCTTCTTCGACAAGGTCCAGTATTTTTCGATTGAGCGGATCGCTTTTGTCTAGCGGCCTGGCTTATGAGAGGAGGCAATTGAGGAAGAGGGGATATTCGGATTCAGTTATTTCTACCCTTTTGCAAGTACGGAAATAGTCCATGTCGTTGGCCTATATTTGTGTTTGGAGAGTTTTCGATTCTTGGTGCCAAGGTTTGAATGTCCCCCCCGTGTCTGGCTGCAGTGGCACACATCCTATCCTTCCTGCAGGAGGGGCTGAAGAAAGGTCTAGCTTGCAGTTCTCTCCGGGTGCAGGTCACGGCACTGGGTTGCCTGCGGGGCAAGATTTATGGTTTTTCGCTGGCAGCTCATCCAGATGTGTCCCTTGTTTTGAAGGGGGCCAAGCATTTGCGCCCACCGGTATGACAAATTTGTCCTGCCTGGAGCTTGAATTTAGTTCTTAAGGGCTTATGTGGTCTTCCTTTTGAGCCCCTCCGGCGGGCTATGTTGAAGGATTTGACACTCAAGACTGGTTTTGTTTTTTTTGGTAGCCATTACCTCCACTTGGCGAATTTCAGAGCTTCAAGCTTTGTCGTTTTAGGATCCGTATCTTCGTATTTCGGATTCCGGAGTTTCGCTGCGGACCGTTCCCTCCTTCTTGCCCAAGGTGGGATCGGCTTTTCATGTCAATCGGACGGTAGAGTTACCGGCTTTCCCGAATTTGGATCAGACTTCTGAGATGGATAAGGATCTGCATATGTTGGATGTGCGCCGGGTTCTCCTTCGCTATCTAGAGGTGACCAATGCTTTTCGATAATCGGATCATTTGTTTGTCTTATTGTCTGGTCCTAGACGGGGACACATGACATCCAAAGCTACGGTTGCTAGGTGGTTGAAGGAGGCCAATTCCTCCACTTATCTTTGCGCTGGGAGTGCCATACCAGAAGGCTTGAAAGTGCACTCTACCAGGTCTCAAGCGGCTTCTTGGGCGGAGAGTGAGTCGGTCTCACCGCAGGAGATTTGTAGAGCAGCCACTTGGAAATCCTTGCATACTTTTGCGAAACATTATCTTGTGGACGTCCGGGATCCGGAGGTAGACTGTTTTGGCAGCAGTGTTCTTCGTGCGGGACTCTCCAGATCCCACCCCAATTAGGGCAGCTCTGGTACATCCCAGTGGTCTGGACTGATCCTGGTACGTGCAAGGAAAGGAAAATTGGTTCTTACCTGCTAATTTTCGTTCCTGTAGTACCAAGGATCAGTCCAGACGCCCGCCCTTGGGCTTTTTGGAGAGTCTGTTTTTTTTCTGTATGTTTCTTCCTCCTTCTTACCTCGGCAGAGTTCTTTACAGGCATGGGAAGGAATCTTCTTGATATGTTATGCGGCGGTACGGTTTGTTTCTTTTACCACGCATATTGTTGTAGCCACTGGTTGTTATGTTTGGGGATTTGTTCTCCTTTATTGGTTATTCTGCTTTGACATTGTATATACTGAGGGATCGCAGGTGGCACATCAGGTTAAGAGGGGTGCCTTTTCAGGTTTTTTTTCTCTGACTCCCTCTGCTGGAAGGGAGACACAATCCAGCGGTCTGGACTGATCCTTGGTACTACAGGAATGAAAATTAGCAGGTAAGAACCAATTTTCCTTTCGACGTATCAGCTATGTCACCACATATTGCTGCCTGCTGTGCCGTGGTAACACGCACCTGCTTATCCATGACCAGGAACGCAGCCACGCCTGTCGAAGCACTAGAACCAGCGGTATCCTTCCTCACGGATGCGACCTCTGACCTGGTACGCACCTCAGAAGGGGCGCCTCATCCGTAATGGCAGCCAGAAGGCAACTCTGGCTCCGAAGTTGGTCAGCAGATGCGACTTCCAAGACGAAACTCACGAGAATGCCCTTTAAAGGAGCCCCTCCTGTTCGGAAGCGAACTGGAGAAGATGGCCGACAAATGGGGTATTGTATATTTTTGTAATTTTGAGCTTTATAATTTGATAATCTTTATGTTCTTTTAAATTTAAATCTTTTGTTTTTTTATTTAGTTATGTAAACCGTTTTGATTAAACACTGTTTGTAAAGACGGTATACAAACACTTTTAAATAAAATACCTCGGCTACCGGAGAACAAGAATAAAAGAAGCCAACGCCCCTTGTAATGAATATTATCCTGAGTAGTTGTTTACAATAACAGTATTCCTTCCTATGCACAGAAGTCATCGTGCACTTTTCATCACCCTCTCCCAATTACCTAGGGGCAGAGAATCACAGCCTTCAGACCCTACAAGAGTCCATATCAAGCCCCTCACCCCGTAGGCAAGGGCCAGTCCTTTCGGAACAAACACAACAAGAGGGGAGCCGGCTCTGGTACAGGCCCCAGCTGCACCCCACAAAAAGAATCAGCCGACCCATTCACAGGTCAACAGGAACCTTACTCCCCACCTGAGGATCTTTCCTATCCAAAGTTTTTAGAAAAGATAGGAAATATCCTGCAATTACAAATTCAAAAGGAACCGGACCCCAGAGCTGAAACATTAGGATTGTTAAAAATTTTCGATGTTCCAGGAGAGCCTATGACACTTCCACCTCACCGTCTACTCTTAAAATCGTGGGAGACTCCTCAAACCATACAGGCAGTATCCAGGAAATCGGATATCAAGTTTAGAATAAAAAAGGAGACTCCGTATGCATTCCCACAACTACAACATGAATCTGTAGTTGTAGAGTCCGCTATGCAGCGGTTTAAGAAAACTAAACTACATGCAACCTATCCACCGAATAAAGACCATAAATACCTAGACGAGGTAGGAAGGAAAATATACCAAAATGCTATGCTCACCACACGCATCATGCACCACCAATTTTATATGGTGCAATACCTATATGATTGCATTCAAGCAACTAAGGGCTTACTTTCTACCATTGGTGGACAACCACCTCAAACCCTGCATGACATGGAAGAGTGCTCCAGGCACCACCTCCGCTCTGTCTATGAGGGCATGGAGACCTCCTCAAGAGCTTCCGCAACAGCCATAGCAGCGCGTAGGACAGCATGGCTCCGTTCCAGTTCAATCAGAGAAGATGTCCATGAAAAACTTTCCAATCTACCCTGTACAGGGGATAATCTGTTTGGAACAAAACTGCAGGAAACGGTCGGTAAGCTCAAGGATGAGGCATTAGCAGTTCAATCTTTGCACACGCATACAACTTACCATCCAACAAAACGCTTCTACCCATACCAGCGTAAGTCCTCTTAACGGACGTCGGCCCTTCAGACCATACCACGGGTACCGCTCTCAGCCGTACCAAACCTATCAAAGACAGCAGCCTCACCAACAACCGTCTCATCTCTCTCTTAGGGGCAAATCGCGTTCCCAACGTCAGCAAACGCAACAGCAATCGACTGCCCCTAAACCCGCACAGTCTTTTTGAACATAAAGCCACCATCACTCCACTTACCACCGCCAGGGAGAATCCAATCGTGTTTTTCAGTTTGGAAACAAATAACATCAGATCAGTCGGTACTGGACATTGTGAGTCAGGATTACCGTCTTCAATTTCAAACAAAACCACACCTTCCACAGTTCCCTTCTTTCAGAACTACGCGGGATCATCCACAACTCCAACAGGAGATCTTACACCTATGTCAAGAGAAAGCCATCGTACAACTAACCACGAACAACTACAATCGAGGATTTTATTCCCCATACTTCCTAATTCCCAAGAAATCGGAAGGACTCCGACCCATTCTAGATCTCAGGGAACTCAACAAATTCCTGATCAAGGAAAAATTCAAGATGGTATCCCTGAAGTCAATCCTACCCTTACTGCAACCCAACGACTGGATGTGTTCCATCGACCTGAAGGATGCCTATACTCACATTCCAATCCATCCTTCTTCTTGGCGGTATCTTTGCTTTCGTTACAAACACCAGCATTACCAGTACAGAGTACTACCCTTTGGCCTATCAGCGGCACCCAGCATGTTCACCAAGTGCATGGTAGTGGTGGTGGCTCACCTCAGGCAACAAGGAATGACAATCTTCCCTTATCTGGACGACTGGCTAGTTGTGGCTCCATCACAAGATCGCCTCCTCTGTCATCTCCGTCAAATTCTTCAGTGCTTATACCACTTAGGGTTAGTGGTCAACTTCCGGAAGTCTCACCTGCAGCCAACACAACAGCTGCAATTCATAGGAGCTTATCTGGATACTACCCAATCAAGGGCATATCTACCACAAGACAGGCAAGCACAAATGCGAAGTCTACTGAACAACCTGTTACCGAGACCGTCCACATCCGCCAGACAAATCCTAGTCATTCTCGGCCACATGGCAGCGGCCAATTTTCTAGTGCCAAATACCAAGTTGCACATGAGACGACTACAGTGGGGACTCAAACGACAGTGGAGACAACATTTCCAACCACTCACACAATCAATTACCCTCACCGCAGAAATGAAGAAGGACATAGCTTGGTGGCTCCTTCCGTCCACACTGGCGAAAGGAGCCCTATTCAGACAACCCATGCACAACTCCGTTCTAACAACAGATGCATCGCAAAAGGGCTGGGGGGCGCATCTAGAGATTCACGAGACGCAAGGTCTTTGGTTCTTAACAGAGAAAACGATGCAAATCAATTTACTGGAGCTTCGAGCAATTCGCAATGCTCTCCAGGCTTTTCAGCAATTTCTGCAAGGACGAAGAGTCATGGTCTACACGGACAATCAAGTGGCAATGTTCTACATCAACAAGCAAGGGGGATCGGGTTCTTGGAACCTCTGCAAGGAGGCACTACTCATCTTCCAGTTTGCGCACCAACATTGCATACATCTTCAAGCCACTTACTTGCCAGGTATAGCAAACACGAGAGTGGACAGGTTAAGCCGCATCTTCCACCCCCACGAATGGTCCCTCAATCCGGAGGTGGTACTCAGTCTTTTCGCCAGATGGGGAACACCATCGATAGACTTATTTGCGACAGAACTCAATGCACAACGTCCCAAATTCTGTTCCATTCGCCCAAGTAAGTTCCGGATGGCGCAAGATGCCTTCCTCATCCCGTGGTCGTCTGGTCTGGTATATGCGTTTCCTCCAATTCCCCTGATCACCAGAACAATTCAGAAATGCATAACGGACAATGCTCAGATGATTCTCATCGCACCGGCCTGGCCACGACAGCCATGGTACAGTTATCTCCTACACCTCTCCAGCGATACACCATGGCGACTTCCAAATCGACCGGATCTCCTGTTGCAGGACCAGGGAGCTCTTTTACATCCACTGCATGCATCCCTCCACTTAACAGCGTGGAGATTGACAGGTGGTTACTAACGGAACAAAACGTATCCAGTGACGCCCAACGTATCCTATTAGAATCTAGGAAACCATCCACCAGGCGCAATTACCATTATAAATGGAAAAGGTATACCACATGGTGTGTAACACAACACATATCGCCTATAGATTGTTCACCACAACAATTGTTGGACTATCTTCATACCTTATTCGAAACAGGCTTAGCCACGGCTTCGATTAGAGTTCACCTCAGTGCCATCGCGGCCTACCACAGGCCATATAATCAAGGCACTATAGCAGCTCACCCTTTGCTTGCACGTTTCCTCAAAGGACTACTATACATTAGACCACCCACTACCAAACCAGCAGTTCCTTGGAATATCAATCAGGTTTTAGAACAACTCATGCTTTCCCCTTTTGAACCAATGGAATCGGCGCACATAAAATTCCTTACATGGAAAGTTGTATTCCTCGTAGCAGTCACCTCAGCTAGATGGGTCAGTGAACTACAAGCACTGGTACACTATGAACCATATTTACAATTCTTTCATCAAAAAGTGGTACTTAGAACGCACCCCTCATTCTTACCGAAGGTCATTTCTCAATTTCATATTAACCAAAGTATAGAACTGCCGACTTTTTTCCAAAACCCCATACGACACCTAGGGAAGCGTTGCTTCACACCCTGGACTGTAAAAGGGCGTTAGCTTACTACAGAAATAGGACGACCTCTTCAACACGGCCATCGCAACTGTTTCTTTCCTTCGATCCTAAAGCAACAGGACTACCAGTCTCTAAACGTACCATATCCAGTTGGATAGTCCAATGCATTCAATTCTGTTACGACAAACAAAATAAGCTTCTCTCGCACAAGCCAAAGGCTCACCAGGTTCGTGCCCTGACGACGTCATGGGCTCACCTCAAGAACATACAGCCTATAGACATTTGTAAGGCGGCTACTTGGACTTCCTTACACACATTTACTAGGCATTATTGCCTGGATCAACAAACTTCAGCAGATGCAAGTTTAGGTCAAACAATCCTGCAATCTGCAACAGAGCATACCAAGTGATTGCCACACTCTATCATCACGTTTAAGAAAAACCAAAACAATAATAATACTAAACGTGATTGGGGAGCTTGTGATTCCCATGACAGCAGGGCTAATTCAGCCCTGCTGTCGACGGGAAAAAACAAGTTGGCTTACCGTAAACGTTGTTTCCGTAGATAGCAGGATGAATTATCCATGCTGACCCACCCTCCTCCCTGGCAATCACATACTACTTCATACCATTACTGCTTAATCACAGACTGAGGAGAATGGATACTTCCTGCGCGGGAACACACGCGCAGCCGCAGAGGATACAAAAAACCAACCTCTGCTTTATCAAGCTCCGCCTCCCGGACCTGATGGACAGATCATATGACAGCATGGCTAATTCATCCTGCTATCTACGGAAACAACGTTTACGGTAAGCAAACTTGTTTTTTTAGCCAAAAAAATCTTCCTTCAAAAATTAGAAGGATCCATCTGTAGAAAATAGGAAAAAGCATTGGCAAGTTAAATGTAAAACACTGATAAGGCAGGATTTGAAAATAGGTTTTAGCATCTACAGCTAACTTATCATAAAAACTTTAAAAAATATATCTGAAGCATGAAGCCTGAGAGGGAGTTGGTTGGACAGTTAAATGACCAAGGGGTTAAAGGGGGCACATAGTGAAGATAAGGCCATTGCAGAAAGATAAATGAATTCTTTACTTTGATGTTCACTAGTGAAGATGTCAAGGAGATACCAGTTCCATAAACTGTTTCCAAGAGTGATGATTCAAATGAACTGAACCAAATCACGATGAACCTGGAACATGATGTAGGCCAGATTGACAAACTGAAGAGTAGTAAATCACCTGGACTGGATGGTATACACCCCAGAGTTCTGAAAGAACTAAAAAATGAAATTTCAGATCTATTACTAGTAATTTGTAACCTACCATTAACATCATCCATGGAAGGTGGCCATTGTAACCCTTTTAATTTAAAAAAGGCTTCAGAAGTACTCCAGAAAACTATAGAGTGGTGGGCCTGACTTCAGTGCCAGGAAATATCGTGTAAACTATTCTAAAAAAACAAAATCACAGACCTTTAGATAGACATTGCACCTTGAATAGTGTGTGCAATTCTAGTCCCATCTCAAAAAAGATGTAGCTGCACTGGAGAAAGTACAGAAAAGAGCAACCAAAATGAGGAAAGGCTAAAGAGGTCAGGGTTGTAAAGCTTGGAGAAGAGATGGTTGAGGAAGGATATGATAAGAGATCTACAAAATTATGAAAGGACTTGAAATAAATGTAAAATGGTTTCTTTCAGATAATACAAACACTAGGGGGCAGTCCATGAAGTTAGCAAGTAGCACATTTAAAACAGATTGGAGAAAATTCTTTTTCACTCAACGCACAATTAAACTCTGGGATTTTGAAGGCAGAACCCCAATGTGTAAGAAATGTGGGCAAGATGGCGGCGTGAGCAGTCACGGAAACGCTGAGCTTCATTACCTGCACTATTTCAAGCAATAAAATGCCTGCATAGCGAAAAGGAAAGCTCCGTGTCTTTCCTTCGGAACCGGAGATTTCCACAACACAGCGATTAATAACTTCTTTTGCGCCTACAAGGACATTCTCAATGGGAGGTGAAGTAACCGCTGTGGGAGCTAGCGAGGGAGCGCGGCTCTCACCTGGTGAAGTCACCTTGAGCCCCCTGGATCTTCATTTGCCCGAGATTGCTTCGATCCCCAGCTTCTCTCAGGCAGCTGCGTCGCAGAGCCATGACGAGCCAAGCGCAACAGCAGCAGGAGGAGGTCAGAGGGCAGAGGACGCCGAAGCTCTGTTACAGCCCTCAGAGAGCTCTGGAGTATCAAGAGAAGTCGTCTTAACTTGTATGCCTCCCGTGTCGACTCCTTTACGGGAGAGGGAGACTGAGTCTCTGGAAGGAGGGACTGCTGCCATCGGTGGGGAACTTCAGCTGGCTGGAATATCTCCTGTGGTGAAAGCGGGTGAGTTTTATCAGCGTCCCCGCTTTCAAATGCCCAATAAGCCAGAAAAGATCACGCTGGAAGCGATATGGGACCTTATGGCTGCATTAGTGAAGTCACTCGGGGAGTTTCAGGACAGATACGATATGGTTAATCATAAGTTGGATGTACATGACACACAATTAGAAGAAATCATCCTAAACTGGAAACAGTGGACGCTGGATTAAAGAATACCCAAGAATGTAATGCTAAGGTCGTGAAGGAGATTAATGTGGTTTCAAGAAGACTGGAACATCTTGAGAACCATTCAAGACATTTAAACCTGAGGTTCTTAAATTTTCCAAAGATTATTAGCAAACTCCCTTATATCTGAAATTTCAGGAGGGCGAATGCCCCTCAGTGAATAAGATATATTACCTACCTGTGTCATCTAGGAATAGAGATATATTACAAGGAAGTGAAAACAAGGGGAATTTAACCAGATTTTTGGAAGATTCATCAGCTGAATTCTATGAATGTGCAACATTAATGGTTTCCTTTATAATAGAAAGTGATATAGCGGAAACCATGAAAAGATATTTTAGGAATATTGAGTTACCTTTTAGAGGCCTTCAGATACATGTTTTTCCTGATTTTGCTCCTGTCACACAGGACAGGAGGCGAGAATTTCTTGCTTTAAGGCCACAAGTAGCTGCTTTGGGGTTTTCATATGTATTAAGATATCCTTGCAAGTGTGTCATACAGTCATCAACAGAATGTTTCATTTTCTTTTACCCCGAGCAGTTAAAATCCTTCTTGAATGCAAGGAGGGTTATTATTCCCTCAGTCAATTAGCCATAGGGTGAGGATCATAAAGAATGAATGTCTTTATTAAATGTTAAGCCGGATTCTAGCAAATATGTTACTTGTAAAACTCCCTTTATATTCTGCCCCCTTTTTAAAAATGTTCTTTAAGGGGGAATGCAAAAAAATGGAGGATTAAAAGTTTATATATATATCTGATTTATTGTATTCCCATTTTCTGTAAGTAGTATCTTGCTGTAATGTTTGAAATGATAAAAAAAATAAAAGAACCCCAATGTGTTACAGCTTTATCGTACTGCACAGTGTCTGTCTTGAACATTGTTTTGTTTTCCAGTCTGCTAATTTTCTCGATGGTTTCCGTTACACCGGCAGCATTTTCTTTTGCTATGATTGGGGTGGTGGGTATGAAGATGAAGGTATTGGATGGGTAGGCGGATTAGTGTTGGGATTTAGGTTTTGTTCTTGCTGACTTTCACCGTCCCTTCTGGTTCCTGGTTAAGATGATGCTTGCTCCTGGGGGGTCTCATGTAAGGGTGGATATGGGATCCCTAGGGCTGTTACCTAACTGTTTTGGTTGTGGGTTTGGAGAGGATGTGGTGTTTGGTTAAAAGTAAAAAAAAAATAAAAAAAAAATGGCGTACTATCACAACGCTCAGATTTGAGCTCTCCTATGTATTTTTATGATATTGTGGAAATTTGGTCACTTGTTACATAGCTCACAGAGGGTATCTGACTTTAGCTATAATACTTCATGGTTTAGTTGTGAGACGTGGTATGGTTTTAGTTTTTAGTAGTTCCCATGACATTTCAAATTAACATTTTATCATTAACTGTCAGAAGTATCTCTTCTCCCATTCAGCACAAGCAGATTTTACTGTTTGCTCATCGAAGTAAAGCACATATCTTTTTTTTTTTTTACAAGAGGAATTTCAGCAAAAAAAAAGCATGAGAAACTGTAAATTAAATGAGTTGATCTCTTCCTCTTACAATTCTTGTAGCGGAGGGGATGTGTTCTCTTCGGTAAGCACTTACCATTGATTGTAAAGCAATCCTTGCCTGATCCTGAAGATAGATACATAATCCTATGTTCTCTTGATTCTGTTTCATTTACTTTAGTTAGTGTATACAGTCCAAATCAAAACCAAAATGCTTTTTATTCCAAGCTTGTTACTAGATGGCTGGAGTAAAGAACTATTTCCCTGATAGTTGCAGGAGATTGGAATATGTGTCCCAACCCACAACGAGACAGGTCTTCTACATCTAACCAAGGAGGTGGAGCCTTGTATTCCCAATTTCCATGACCTATGGCTACCTATACACTTTACGATATAGGGAGAGAATGTAATCCATCCTGCAGGAACTACACCCCCATACCTACCTCCTGTAACAGGACTGATTTCTTTTTATACTCGACTGACCTGCTTTCCATGGTTAGCTGGAGTGATATTCTGGCATACATCCTATCCGATCATCACCCTATTTGGATATCAGTGGACTTATTTATTTAGCACATTTTATATTCTGTAGTCTCCATACATAAACATGGAGGAGGAATAGCCTAGTGGTTAGAGCAGGGGGCTATAAACCAGGAGACCAGGATTCGAGTCCTGCTGTCGCTCCTTGTGACCTTGGGCAAGTCACTTTACCCTCCATTGCTTCAGGTACAAAAAAACTTAGATTGTAAACCCTCTGGGGATAGGGAAGTACCTGAATGTAAACCGATGTGATATCTCAGATCAAATGTCAGTGTATAAAAATAAATAAATAAAACAGTAATAAAATCATTAAAACAATGTGTCAAATAAAACATCAGTTAAAAACGGTGTTAAAATGCCTTTATTTGGTTCCTGGAAACTTTTGTCTTTCATACTCTATCTTTTAACCAGTTGGCAAGCCACAATAGGAAACTGCCCCCTATCCCAAGATATTTTAATTTCCTAAGAAGTCTCTCATCAGAGACTGTCACCTGCTTTGTGGAAATCCAGATATGCCTTATCAACTGGCTCATCTTTATCCACATGTTTTACACCGTCAAAAAAATGTAACAAAGTGGTGAGGCAAGACTTCCATGTTTATTATTTTTTTTATATACCAACATTTGATCTGAGATATCACATTGGTTTACATTCAGGTACTGTAGGTATTTCTCTATCCCTAGAGGGCTTACAATCTAAGTTTTGTACCTGAGGCAATGGAGGGTAAAGTGACTTGCGCAAGGTCACAAGGAGTGACAGCAAGACTTGAACCCTGCTCTCCTGGTTTGTAGCCCACTGCTCTAACCACTAGGCTATTCCTCCTTCCTCCCATTATACTATGCTTATCTGTATGTTCAGCAATTTTTTTCTTTATAATAGTTTCTACCATTTGGCATGGACATCAGACTCACTGAACTGTAGTTTCCTGGTTTACCCCTTGATCCCTTTTTTAAAAATTGGCATTACATTGGCAACCCTCCATTCTTCAGGTACCATAGACTATGTTAATGATAGTTTACAAATTTCCAATAGCAGGTCTGCAATTTCATTTCTCAGTTCTTTCAGCAGTCTAGGATGTATACTGATATGTGTGCCTCAGTCTGAGACTAACATGGAGACTGTGATTGACCCAGAATCCTCTGCTGCCTTGGCCTGCTTGCAGTTCTGGCCATGTGAACCCTAAATGCCCTATTAGGAACTCCAAGACGAGGTTGAGGTTCCACAGGGGCACTGGCCACTTTAGTGGTGGACAAATGTGTTTGACTCCTTTCAGGAAGCGTGATACATCTGGGTGCGAGGCTATGCTGTCATCCTCACTCCTGGAGCCGTAGCATGACAATGCGGCTACCTGTACCTTGATGGAGTTGAGGGACAGACCCTTCTGTAGTCCACTCTGTAGGAATTCCAGAATCATGGGAACTTTAGAGGAGTGTGGTTTGACGTTGCGGTCTTCGCACCAGGCCTCAAAGACTCTCCAGATCCTTATGTATGTTAGAGATGTGGAGAACTTGCGTGCTCAGAGGAGAGTATCTATTACTGCCCCCGAGTATCCCCTTTTTTTCAGGCGGGCCCTCTCAATGGCCAGACCGTCAGTGAGAATTGAGCTGGATCCTCGTGGAGGATGGGACCTTGTTGTAGCAGGTCTCTGTGGAGGCAGGGGTAGTGGATTCCCTACCAGTAGTCTTCTCATGTCTGCGTACCAGGGTCTTCTTGACCAGTCCGGGGCCACCAGAAGAACTAGTACCCTGTGCCGCTGAATCTTGTGAATGATTGCGCCCAGCAAGGACCATGGAGGGAAGTCGTAAAGCAGGGTCCCTGGTGGCCAGGCCATCGATCCCCTGGGACTGCGGATCCTGCCTGCGGCTGAAGTATCTGGGTACTTGAGCGTTGGATCTGCTTGCTAGAAGGTCCATGTCTGGAGTCCCCCACCGATTCACTATCATCTTGAAGGCTGTGGGTGACAGCTTCCATTCTCCTGGGTTTAGACTTTCCCTGCGGAGGAAGTCTGCCGTGGTGTTGTCCTTCCCGGCGATGTGGACGGTGGAGATGTCCTGGAGATTTGCTTCCACCCAAGCCATCAGAGGGTCTATTTCTAAGGACACCTGTTGGCTTCTGGTTCCGCCCTGCCAGTTGATGTAGGCCACCGTCGTGGCATTGTCCGACATAACTCTGCTTTGTCTCGAAGTCTGTGGGCGAACCGCAGGCAGGCTAATCTGACCACCCATGCTTCTAGGCAGTTGATGTTTCCACCCCACCTCTTCTTCGTTCCACTGCCCTTGGGCGGTTAGCTCTTCGCAGTGTGCTCTCCACCCATGTAGACTGGCATCTGTGGTGAGCAGGGTCCAGGTTGGGGATGATAGTCTTGATCCCCGGCTCACGTGGCTGATCTGTAGCCACCACCATAGCTGGGTCCAGACTCTGGCCGGTAGTGGTAGACATACGGTGTAGTTCTGGGATCGTGGACTCCACCGTGATAGAAGTGAGCATTGCAGGGGCCTCATGTGGGCTCGCGCCCATGGCACCACTTCCAGTGTGGATGCCATTAGACCGAGGACTTGCAGGTAATCCCATGCTGTGGGACGGGAGGCGCTCAGCAAGGTCTGGAGCCGGTTCCACAGCTTTGATCTCCTCGTAGGGGTCAGGCTGACCTTGTCTTCCTTGGTGTCGAATCGGACTCCTAGGTACTCCAGCGACTGCTGTAGGGAGCTCTTGTTTGTGTTGACTACCCAACCTAGGCTTTCCAGTAGGGTTATGACTCTGCTGGTTGCTTGGCGGCTTTCCTCCGGTGATTTTGCTCTGATCAGCCAATCGTCCAAGTAGGGATGAACGAGGATTCCTTCCTTCCTGAGTGTTGCCGCCATCACTACTATTACCTTGGTGAACGTCCAGGGTGCGGTGGCTAACCCGAAGGGTAGTGCCCAGAACTGGTAGTGATGATTCAGGACCTTGAAGCGTAGGTAGCGCTGGTGTTCCTGATGAATTGGGATGTGTAGGTAGGCCTCCGACAGGGCCAGGGATGTGAGGAACTCTCCTGGTTGTATTGCACGTATGACTGATTGTAGGGTTTCTATGCGGAAGCGTGGGATCCTTAGATGTCGGTTGACTGACTTGAGGTCCAGGATGGGTCTGAATGTACCCTCTTTCTTGGGTACGACAAAGTAGATGGAGTAGTGTCCAGTATTTATTTCCCGTGTAGGTACCGGGGATATGGCCTCGAGAGCCAGAAGTCTGGTCAGTGTAGCTTCCACTGCCGCCCTCTTGCGGGGGTCGTGGCAGGGAGATTCCACGAACTTGCCTGGGGGGGTTTCGAAGGAAGTCCAGGTAGTACCCCTCTCGGATGATGGCTAGGACGCACTTGTCCGAAGTTATCTCGACCCATCTGCGGTAGAATAGGGTTAGTCTGCCCCCTATGGCTTCTTCCCTTGGATGGGTCAGCTGAATCTCATCGTGGGGTGCGGCTGGGGCCTGGACCCGAGCTGGTTCCCCTCTTGCTGTGCTTGTTCTGAAAGGACTGGTTCCTGCCTGCAGGGCGGGGCGCTTGATAGTTGCTCTTGTAAGGGTTGAAGCGCTGTGAGCTTCTGCCTCTGGAGGACCTGGGGAAGGGACGCTGGTTTCTCTTAGTCTTGTCTTCCGGCAGGCGAGGTAATGGGGAGTTGCCCCATTTGTTGGCCAGTTTTTCCAGTTCGCTGCCAAAGAGGAGGGATCCTTTGAAGAGCAGTCTTGTGAGGCGTGTCTTGGAGAAGGCGTCAGCCGACCAATTTCGAAGCCAGAGTGGTCTCCTGGCTGCCTCTGTGGACGACACTCCTCTGGCTGCTGTGCGCACTAGATCGGAAGCCGCGGCAGTGAGGAATGATAGTGCTGATTCCATGTCTTCTCCCGGGGCGTTGTTCCTGGCTTGAGATAAACAGGAACGTGTCACCACGGTGCAGCAGGCCGCAATCTGCAGGGACATGGCTGCCACCTCAAATGATTGTTTTAGTATGGTTTCCAGGCGTCTGTCATGTGCATCCTTGAGCGCCGCTCCTCCCTCCACTGGGATGGTGGTGCGCTTAGCGACGGCGCAGATTATGGCGTCCACTCGGGGGCACGCCAGAAGTTCCTTGGTCCCTGGATCCAGGGGGTACATGGCCGACAAGGCTCGACCTCCTTTGAATGAGGACTCCGGAGAATTCCATTCCAGGTCAATTAGCTGTTGTGCCGCCTGTAAGAGAGGAAAATGGCGAGACGTCTGTCAAAGGCCCTCCAGAAGGGGGTTCAGTCTAGGTTCCCCCCAAGGTGCCTTGGCCTGGGATAGCGAGCTCCGATAGGCATTGGGATATCAGATCCGGAAGCTCATCCTTTGTGAAGAATCGTCTCATGGTTCGGTGTGGCTCCGTTCCCGAGGGAAGTTCCCCCTCCTCGAGGGGCTCAACTTCCTCTTCGGAGAAATCCGTGTCCCCGTAGATGGGGCTTCTGGGTGGTAGGAGCCTGTGCCTAGGCCTCGAGGGTCCTGGGGCATGAGGGTCTTCCGGTGGCGCATATGTCTATTCTGTCCGGGGTTCGGTTTGCATTTTGACAAAGGCGTGAATCCCCTTAAATAGCTCCACCCAAGAGATAGACGCTGGGTCTAGGTTGAGGGGCACCGGTTCCCTGGGGGTCCCCGTCTGTGGGATGGATTCACTGGGGCCTGCTAGGTCCGGAGTGCCCCCTGAGGAGCTAGAACTGGGCCCTGGGTGGGGCTGGCCCTGACCTGGATCTCCCAGGGCCTCCTCACAGTGTGCACATAGGGCGTCTGCTTCCTCGCTCTGATGTGGCATGCTGGGCAGAGGCCTTGAGCTTTTATTCCTGTTTCTGGAGGTGCCATTTCTGTGGACGTGTAAGCTCTTATGCGGTCCATTGCGTCTGATATGTGCGCCTTGTTGTGTGCGCGTAAGGCTTTATGTGCACCTAAGATTATGCGCACAAGTAGGTTTGTGCGCTTAGCTTAATTTGTGTGCTCGGAACGGGCGGCGCGGCGAACAGGGCCAAGACGACAACAGCGAGCATGCGGGCAATATGGCGACCTCCTGGGAGGGTCTCCACTTGGGCAGACCCTGGAATAGCCCGGGGCCTAGCCCTGCTAGGGTGGATCAACCCGGTGGCACAGGTTCCGATCGCCGACCTGTGCTCCTCCTCAATCTTCAGAGACCGGCTTAAAGTAGAAGATTTCCACCTTACCTTGTCTTCGGCACTTACCGGTTTCACTCCAGGCGGTCTCTGGCTGCGGGGGGAGAGGGCAAATACCTTCACCGCCGTGCTCGAGGGGGTGCACCCGCTGCCTCTCAGCCGCGCCCGGGAGCTAAGTCCTCGCTGCGAATCGGCCGCCGGACCGAGGCTGCCTCTACACCACGCCCGAGGATTTGGGGGCTAGGTCCCTGCTGCGAATCGGCCACCGGACCTAGGCTCACCTCCGAGGGACCATGGAAATCGCCTCGGGAAACTCAACTGGGGGAGGGACCCAAGGGTATCACCGCAGGAGTGCGGGGCTCGTCTTCAGGTAGGTTTCTTCTTTAAATTTCGGGTTTTGTTCTTTAATTTTGGTCTAACGCTCTGAGAGCGTGCAGATAGTCCCTAACTGCTATGGAGACAGAAAATACTGAAGCACTGCACTTCCTGCAGGGGTATATGTACTAGGGGCTGACGTCAGATTGAAATCTGATCCGTCTCCAACTGCTAACAGGAGTACACTATACCCATTGGTCCTGAGTCCATCTGCTACACGCTAGGAAATACAGGCTGCTGCCATGCAATTGTTCATCTCACTAACCTCTACTTTGTCTAATGTTCTTCCCTTGCTAAGCAATTGCCTAAAGGCAGTGAAATGCTAGTTATTTCATAATAAACTGGCACTGATTTTATGGAAAACTGAGCTAAGAGTCTTAAATATATGCCCATGTGAAGATATTCCATCTTCTGTATAGTTTGAAGAATGATCAATACCTGTGTCGATCCCAGTTAAAAACTTGGGCAGTGACACTAAAGTCTGATCTTTTGATCTATGCACAGGTGAAGTTGTATTCAAATTGCACATATTATAGGTTTTCACACAGTACTGCAGGTTCTGGTGTTAACAGGTCTTAACTGCAAATCAGTATACATCAGGTTATTAGCCATTACTCTCAAATCCCTGAAAATAGTTCAAAATGCAGTGGCACATGCAATGTCTGGGAAAAGCTTGAGAGTTCACAAGTCTCCAGATCTGTGATCATTACGCTGGCTTCCAGTCCAGTAGAAAATAAAGCTTAAATTGGCTATGCTTATTCACAAAGCCCTTAAAAGGTGATATGATAGCTTGTACGAATGTCACTCTAAAATCTGTAATCCACCTGTTACAATTTTTTTTTAACTCTTACCAGAACCGAAATTTGGTTAATGCTAAATATGAAATGGGTGTGAAATTTGGGAAACTTGACACTTCAGGTGATATGGAACTATAGTTTTGTTATGCACGCTTTTGTATGTACCCCACCTTGTACAGTAGAATATATACACAAATACTTTTAAATAAATAAAAACCTGTTTGTTTTTTTCTTTGAAAAGAACTGCACAGAAGTGTACACAACATTCTCCAACTCTCCATCTACCACAAGAGCACTGAACACAGAACAATTCCCAACATGGTTATTTATAGACTTCAATATGAACAGCCAAAATCCCTTACCCCAAAACCGTGCAAGATCATCTTTTATTGAAATTAGAATATAAAAAAAGTGACATGTTTACATTTTTGCAACCTGTGTACCTCAGAGTCAGCAGACAGCTGGAGCCTGGGCCACGTCTCTCCAGTAAAATACTAGAAACTGGAACCAAAATGAAGGCACTATTACTTCCAAGAGGAGAAAAAAAGCAAATGAGAATGTTTGAGCCACCAGGACAAGTCGCACCCAACGAGGACACGGCCCATTATTGACATCCAGTCTTTATCGAGCTCGACTCTTCATTTTCTGCCTTACTGTTTTACCTGGTCTTTTCTGTAAGAAAAATAAATAAAAATAAATGAGAAACTTCCATTCAAACCATGCAAAACTCATATAAAAAGGTAAGAAATGCCTTGTGTCCCTTGTGAATTCTGCTTAAGGAGACGCTAGTAGCATTCGAAGAGTCACAAGTTGACAGCATACTGTTGGGTTGCTAGACATGCAATGAGGACATGAGCACATGAAAACTTCACACTGATTGTGGTTTAAAGGGTGGTCACCTTCTAAGACAGTCATAAAGAAAATAAATAAATATGGAAAATAGGAAAAAGATAAAGGAAACAAAAAATGTTTTATGTCATATTTAAAAAAACTAAAGCAAAAAACAAACGTTGAGTAGTTCATCGCTTAGCACAAATAATTGGATTTAAGTGGTCTACAAACATTTTAAATAAGATAAAAAGTATAACAAAGGAACAAAGAAAAATGGAGAAATGAAGAAACAGAAATAAAGGAAAAGTCAAAAGCAAAAAATATTTTAAACATGCAAAACATAAGACAGTATTAGACCAAGAAATACAAATTATATGGTAAACCACAGAAAGAGTAAGAAAACATAGCAAAATAAAATGTCCAAATAAAGGAAGGCAATAAAATAAATGAAAGTTGATAGATGTTGCCATTGACCTAACAGAATTCTTCCAGTAGTGTTGCTGCTTCAATTCTGTCATGTTTTAAAAGCATGGATATTCTCGCAAGTTTATCAGGTTTTTTTATTTCCATTTAATCTTGTTAGATTTTTGTCATTTTGTTTTTATTTTTTTTTTTTTATTTTATTGAATTTACTTATTGTTTTTAGAAATTGTATTTTTTTTAAATGTTATTTTATTTTTATTTACTTATTTTTCCTAGAATGGAGAATGTTTTACTGTTAATTTTATTTCCATGAATCCTGCTATACCAGTGCTGGCTTCACATGTAGGTTATGTCTCCCTACCAGCAGATGGAGGCAGAGCACACTTTTTCCTCCATGACATCACTGCTACTACTTAGAGGTGGCGCAGCACAAAGGAAATCCAGTATTCTTATGACAAAGCCCTGAAACAGACTGCATCCTTTAATAAGAGATAACCAACCCATAACATGTATAAGGAGAAAATCGTCTGATAATCTGTCCAAGAACTACGAAAGAGTAAAAGGTAATAATAAACATCAGGATAGGAGGGAGACAACAATAGTCTGAAAAGAGATCTGAGCCTACAAGATAGAAAACCAACTTTTCTGCGATTCAAAATAGCTCAGCTTCCCAAAAGGTAAGAAAATTAAGACAAACAAATTTCTCCTTCTATTTTATCCTACTACACCAGTCCAGTCCTCACAAGAGGAAAGTACCAAAGCCCAACTACTTAGGAAGGGAGGAAGTAAGGGCCACTTTGAGAACACCAGTTCCATAAGCTGCATCTTCTTTAGCAAAAGCTTCGAACCTGTAATGCTTCAAAAAGGAATGTAAATATGACCAAATCCCGGCTTTACAGATGTCTACCAGTACCACTGGGATCACTTCTGCCCATGAAGATTGTGCACAAATTATCTCTGGGGCCTACCAGCCCTTGAGCAAATAAGCCAACATAATTGTGTCTTTGATTTGTCTAGCCAGAATAGATTTAGAAGTCACCTCACCCTTATGTGGCCATCCAAACAAAACAAATTGTCTGTCCATCATATGAAAGGAATTAGATACCTCTAAGTACCTGATGATAACCAAATAGATGTCCAAGGACCTCAAAGACTTGATATTGTCACAACACTCTTCCTTCAAAAAAAGCCGGCAGAGACAAACTGATTTAAATAAATGCTGACAACACCTTAGATAGGAAGGAAGGTATTGGACAAAAAGACACAGAATCTGATGCAGTGATCAGGAAGGGGTATCTGCAAGACAAAGCCTGAATCTCTGAAATTTGGTGAGCTGAACAGAACACTACAAAAAAAACACACTTTCGTGGAGCGAGCCCTAAGCATCACTCATTTCAAAAGCTTAAAGGAAGGCAAAACCAATGCCTTGAGAACTAGGTTAAGATCCACTGAGGTACCAAAGGCCTATAAAAAGATCATAATCTTCTAATCTCCTGAAGAAACCAGGAAATATCCGGATAAGCTGATACTGAAACTCCAAACAGTCTAACTTCAGTTAGTCAGCCAGAGTGACTCACTGCTCTCTTGATTAACAAATGTTAGTACCTATTCAAACCAAGTCACACTACCTCAACACCTTTCAAAGGTGAGTAACTGGACTGAACTTTTCAACCTTTTTACTTAGGTAGACACTGCTCCTGGCTACTTTTTTTTGTTTGTTTGTTTTTTTAAATACAAACACTCAGTTCTGCTTACTAGCTGCCTTACAGACTTTTAAAAATAAACACACTACATACTGCTTTCTAGCTGCCTTATTGAATGACTATTTAAAAATACAAAGAGTCTAACTTGTTTATTCATTGTCTTACTGACTATTAAAGCACAAAAACACACACACACTAAATAATATTCCCAATAGTTTACTTCTCCCCAATACTTTTAAAAAACATTTCCCAAGCAAAACTTACTGATTCCTTTCAGCCACCAGCAATGTGATCCTCTCCTCTCAGTGCTCCCACCTCAAATATGTGTCAAACCTGAATGAAAGCCAAAGACGTTGAAGTCTTTACGAGTTTTCAATAGAGTGGAAATGAGTAAAAAGAAGAAGTTCCTCCTCTTCATGCATGCCCTCTCAAGAGCCAACCTGTAAAATAAAAATGGAGATGGATCTTCCATGATGATGGGACCCTGTATCAACAGTACTCGTGCAATTGGCAGACAGAGGGTGATTGATCTGAAATCTCACCAGATCTGCATAGCATGGTCTCCACAGCCAATCTGGAGAAACTAGAATAACATGATTGCTCTTCAATTCAACTCTGCAGAGAATTGTATCAGAGGCCAAGGAGAAAATACAAAAGTTCCCCCAAGGGCCAAAGCTGGACTAAGACATCTATGTTCTTGGTGCTGGGCTCCCTGCAATGGCCAAAGAACTGAAACCTTGGCATTCCTGAGCATTGCTATTAAATCCATGTAAGGCAAGCCCCACCTGAGAGCTCTCATTCGCCTAGATCTAGAAGATTCCTGCTCAGATAATAGACTTGCACAGCCTCCTATCCTGCAATGTGCACTACAGACAAGAACTGCAGTGCACATTGAGCTTTCTAGCCAAAGAAAGAGGAACATTATTTCCTCCGTCACTCCTAGACATCTGGTGCCACTCCATTATCAGATAGTACCCTGACCACTTCTTTCTAAGTAAAGGGAGGAAATGATGCAAGGCCAGTCTTATTGCCCTGCTTTCCAGCCTCTTGATGGACCAGGTCACCTCCTCCACACACCAGAGTCCCTGGACCACATGATCCAGGCAATGAACATTCCAACCAGATAGACATGTATTTGATGTGACTAGAACCAAGGAAGGAGTTGTTAGACTGACCTCCCAACAAAACATTCTGAGGAGATGTCCAGCAAGAAAGTTAATTCTTCACCAATACTAGTAAGGAAAGATGGACATCGTAATCCTGAGTCTGAGGGGACCACTGAAACAGAAGAGAGAACTGAAGAGGCCTCATGTGAGCTCTGTCCCATGGAACTGAAGAGAGGGAGTTTTGTCAGAGTTTAACAAATCACCTTTTGCTTGGCCACTAAAGAACAGGAAGAAAACAAAGGCAGCGGAAATGGGAGCAATGAAGTCCAAGACGTATCCATGAAGAACCACATCAATCACTCAGTGATCTGATGTTATCCATAGAAACATAAGGAATCGGAGAAAACATCCAATGCTCAGTTGCAAGAATTAACAAAAGGAGGAGAGCATGAAACAATTAAAGTAGTCCTTACTAAACATGGTAGTGCAAATGATTAATCTTTATTGCAATGGAGGGCGGGTTGGAAGTGCTGGCAGACAGTTGTTGGAGGGTCTCATGGTGGTCCCCGCACCTGGGCTACCGCATCCCTCACCTTAACTCCGAAGAAATTCTCTCCTGTACCGGCAAGTCAGTGAGTTTTTCCTGCATCTCCGGTCGGAGATCCGAGGCCCACAGCCATTCCATTCTGTAGGTGCCGATTCCTGCTGCAGAGACTCTCAATGCCGTTTCCAAAACATCATAAGTGGCATGAACCTCATTTTTTCTGCACTCCAGGCCCTTAGGCACCAGCAACTTGTGTTATCCCCCTCCCAGTTCCAACTCCCTGTTAATATGTATTTTCAATCCTGCTGTTCAAATGTGAACTGGTATGATGTCCCTACTATAACCGGCACATAAAAGTCTTTAAATAAATAAATAAACTTGCGGGTGTCGTGCTGCTGTCGAGGCAGCTGCTCGGCCACTTCCTGCACCTGCTTTCCAGAGGTTCCACGAGTACCAGCTTATGTGGAGCTGGTAGGAGGTGATGTGGGCAATGAGCATGGCTCTCTGGAATATTTTCCTCCTAAGAGCATCCATTGCCCTGTGATCCTTCCCCGGGGGTGCCGAGGCATGAGTCTGAGACGACCTGGCCCTCTTGAGGGCAGATTAGACTACCACCAATTGGTGCAGCAGCTGATGCTGTTCGAATTTGGTGGCTTTCTGGACAAGGTAAATCCCATCCATCTTCCGGTTCAAGGGAGGTACTGTGAGGGAGTATTGCCAGATCCTTAGCAGTAACTCTTTAAGGATCTCATGCACCAGGACCACCACAATCTCCTTAGGAGCCTCCATGAACTAAAGGATTGCTAGCATCTTGTACCTGGCATCCTCCTCCATCAACAACTAAAAGGGGATGACCTCTACCATCACCTGCACAAAACCTGCAAAGATCAAGTCCTCTGGTAAAGACTTCCTTCATTCCTCTGGAGGAGAAGGCATTGAGGGGAGACCCTCCGAGTCCTCTGAAGAGAAATCTGCAGTGTCATCCCCCCCCAGGTGGCATACTGAGCCTCACCCTCACTGTAGTCCACAGGGGATAGGCCCCCAGGTGCTCAGCCTTCGTCTAGAGGCATGGGCACCGGTAGCACCAGTGCCGGCCCCAGCAAAGCTGCACGGGGAGGACTACAGGCCTCAGCAACCCTGTCGCCTCGGTGGAGTTTCCTCCTTCTCAGAACCGGCAACGAGCACCTTATCGATTGGGGAAGCATCGGTGCCCCGCTGGGCATTGATGGCATCCTGGGAACTGATGCCAGCTGGGTTGGTAACACCGATTAAGCCATTCCAGCAGCAGTTCCAGAATAGAAAGTGTGGGCATCAGTACCGTCACTGCCACAGGCCCGATGCCCTGCAGCTGCTCTCCGCTATAGCTCTTCCTCGAATGCTGCCGATGCCAACACTGACTGGGAGGCAGGAGGGGTGGGCCAGATCGGCGACTGGCACCAGGACCGATGGAGACTGTTATAGACCCCAGCATCGATGGAGGATTGCCACTCCTCGCTGCAGGGTTACTTCAGGGGCATCACAGCAGGAGCATCCCCGAGCCCAGCACTGTGCACAGAAGGTGACCAGTGACGTCATGCGATGCCTCCACAAATAAAATCACAAAAACCAAATTGAGGTATTAAAGCCTTATTGGCTATTTCTGATGTCTGGTATCATTAATTATTTATTTTATTTTTATTTATTTAAGTTCTTTTTAATATACCGATGCTCAAGACCAGGTCTTATCGTACCGGTTTACAGTGTAACTGGGGGAAATCAATTAACAACTATATAGAAGGTAAAGTTACATTAAACAGGGAGCAAGAACAAGGGAGTTGGAAGACAGAAAAGATATATAAACGAATACAACTGGAGAGTATTAAAAACAGTTAACTAAAACAAGAGAGTAGCGAGTCATATAAAGGTAGCTGAGATCAGCTGTAGATATATCATAGGCAATTATTAACATATTATTTCCTGAGGAAGGAGTGATCAAGGGGAGGTAAGCATGGGGGGGTGAAGGGAGGGAGGGAGGGTAGAGGGTAGGAAGGTGAGAGTCAATGTTAGTTGATGGAGGTTCCTTCAGCGGTAAGCTTGTGCGAACAGCCAGGTTTTCAGTTTCTTTCTGAAGGTGAGATGGGATTGTTCCTGGCGTATATCTGGAGGAAGCGAATTCCAATGGAGCGGGCCCACTGTCGAAAGTGCTCGCTTATGGATGGAGTTGTGGACCGAGGATTTGTTAGGGGGGGCCTGGAGAGAACCTTTGTAGGCAGATCTGATCGGCCTTGCTGAAGTATGTAATTCAAGAGGGATGGCTAGTTGGAGTGTGGTTTGCTGGAAGACAGATTTGTGGATGATGGTGAGAGTCTTGAAGAGAATTCTATATTGGATAGGTAGCCAGTGTAGCATTTTTAGGATTGGTGTGATATGGTCCTTACGACGTGTGTTTGTAAGGATCCTGGCCGCTGCATTCTGCAGCATCTGTAGGGGTTTAGTAGAAGAGGCGGGGAGACCGAGTAGTAGTGCATTGCAATAGTCGATCTTTGAAAACAATATGGCTTGAAGGACTGAACGGAAATCCTGGAAGTGTAGAAGTGGTCTTAGTTGCTTCAGGACCTGTAGCTTAAAGAAGCATTCTTTAGTTGTGGTGTTAATGAACTTTTTGAAGTTTAATCTAGAGTCTAGGGTGGCTCCTAGGTCTCTAACCTGGCTTGCTAGTGGAGTAGATGCGTTGATGGCGAAGGGGTTGTTATCGCTGGGGGAGATAACCATGAGTTCTGTTTTGGATGTATTCAGGACCAGGTTGAGACTCGAGAGAAGGAGGTTGATGGAGTGTAAGCAGCTGTTCCAAAAATTTAGAGTAGTGGAGATGTGGTCTGAGATGGGGATTAGGATCTGCACATCGTCCGCATATATAAAATGGGTGAGGTTGAGGCTATTGAGTAACTGGTATAAAGGGAGTAGATAGATATTAAATAGGGGAGGGGATAGAGAAGAACCCTGAGGTACTCCTTGTTTAGCAGGAATGGGTTGGGATTCTTTGTCATTTATTTTAACTTTGTAGTGCCTGTTGTTCAGAAAGGATTTGAACCATAGCAGTGCAGAGCCAGAGATGCCTATTTCCATTAGACGGTTGATGAGGATAGTATGGTTTACTGTGTCGAACGCCGCTGAAATATCGAGAAGGGCTAGAAGGTAGGATTGTCCCTTGTCAAGGCCCATCAGGATGTTGTCTGTTAAAGAAAGAAGGAGGGATTCTGTGTTTAGGCGTTTCCTGAATCCGAATTGAGAAGGGTAGAGAATGTTGTGAGAGTCAAGGTAGTCTGTGAGTCGGATGTTGACCAGCCTTTCCATTAGTTTGGCTATAAAAGGTAAGTTTGCAATGGGGCAGAAGTTTACAGGATTGGCTGGGTCCAAGTTGGGTTTTTTTAGTAAGGGTTTCAGGGAAGCCATTTTTAACGAGTCAGGGACAGATCCTTGATTGAGGGAGCAATTTATGATGTCAGCCAGAGGTTTAGCAATGGTGTTAGGAATGGTGAGAAGGGATTTTGTCAGTATTTGGTCCAATGGGTGTGATGAAGGTTTCATTTTCTTGATTATCGATTCGATTTCCAGGGATGATGTGGGTTCAAGAGATTCTAGCGTCTGTTTGTGGATAGTTAGTGAGGGATTTGGCTCGGTGGAGGCGAGGGATTTGATGAAGTGTTAGATGTTGCCAGAGGGGCGAGTAGATTTTTGATTTTGTTGTCAAAGAAGATTGCCAGCTCTGTAGATTTGTTTTGGGCTTCTTCTTCTGGGAAGGAAGGGGAAACAGGGGTGGTAAGGGCTGCAACATATGAGAAAAGAGTTTTTGGGTCATATAGGAAGCTGTGTATTTTTTTGGCGTAGAAGTCTCGTTTCATGCGGATAATGGAGGTCCTATAAAAATTCATTGTGGTTTTGTAAGAAGCCAGTGAGGTAGGGGAGGGATCCTTCCGCCAGCGTTGTTCTTTGTGTTGTAGGTCTTGTTTGAGTTTTCTTAATTCAGTTGAGAACCAGGGTTTTTTGTTCGTGTGGGCAGGATTGATAACTTTTGAAGACATGGGGCAGATTATGTTTGCTACCGAGTGTGTGATAGTTTGCCAGGAGTTAATAGCGGAATCAGCATCTGAGAGGTCCAGGTTCGTTAGGTCTTTCGTTGGCAAGACTGTTGCTGAGAGTGTCCGTGGAACATGGTTTCCTGAACTGGATAGAGGATTTAGTAACAATGGGAGTCTGTTTTTGTTTTATAGATAATTCTGTAACTATCAGTGAATGATCTGACCATGGGATGGGGGTGCAGGAAGGTGGGGAGGTGGGCAAAATGTTTTCATTCGTGAATATCAGGTCAAGCGTGTGGCCTGCCTTGTGTGTGGGGCTGTTTATGATTTGTTTGAAGCCCATAGCCTAGAGGGAGGAGAGGAGGGCTTCGCAATTGGATGATGGAGAGGGGGAGTCTACATGAATGTTGAAGTCTCCTAAAATGATAGCAGGTGAGTTGGTGTTGATGTGTTTGGCTATGATTTCGATGAGAGGAGAGGGGTCGGTTTCTAGGAACCCCGGTGGGGCATATATAAGGCAGATTTGCAGCTGGGTTGATTTGAATACTCCGATTTCTAGTTTAGTTGTCGATTTGAAGGCTTGCTGGGCTAGTCTCAGTTCTTTTTTTGAAATTAACATTATTCCACCCCCTCTTTTATGAGGTCTGGGGATGGAGAAGATGTCATATTGTTGAATTGGTAGTTGGTTAATTAGGGGAATATCTGTATTTTTCAGCCATGTTTCGGTAATGGCACAGATGTCCGGTTGGATGTCCAGGAGGTGGTCGTTGAGCATGTGGGATTTTTTTGAGAGCGACTGCAAGTTGAGAAGGGTTAAGGTGATTAAAGACAAACCTAGGAGTTGGGTTAGCGGGGAGATCATGATTGGAATCAGGGATCTCTTTGAGCGTAGCTTGAGCATGGGTGGGTAAGTTCTGTTGGGGAGTGAGCAAGGGATAATTGGTATGTGGAAGGTTTGTTGCATGTTGTCTTTTTTGGAAGAAAAAATGGATGACAGTCCAGATTGTAGAGGGGAGTATAGCTGCTAGAGGAGATGAGTGATGTGAGGTTGCCGAGTACAGGTTGCAGAGTACAGGAGATGTTGGGTGCTGGAGTGATTGCTGGTGGAGATGTTCGTTTGAGGAGACAAGTGCTTGATGGTCGCTGTAGGATACGGAGTGATCGGAGGTTGCTGGTGGAGGGGATTGGTCATTTGTTGCTGAAAAAGGTGAATGTAGGCTGGTTGAAATGCGTTGCTGAGGGTTGGATAGTTGAAGAGATATAGATTAGAATTGGATTAGTGCTGGCTGGTTGCGTGGTTGGTTGAATGCTGGCTGGTTGAATAGTTAATGGTTGAATGTTGGCTGTAAAAGGTGGATGCTGGCTGGTTGAGTTGGTTTAGAAGACGGTCAAACTCGCCGAGGGTGTCCTCCCCTTCCTTCCTGGAGTTGATTCTTTCTACCTTGATTCTCCAGCTGCTGGGATGACTGGGGGTGTGCGTGGAGTGGTGTGTGTGGAGCCGGTAGCCAGGGAGGGTGAGAGGATGCAAACCTCGTTCTAGTGGAAGCCAGGGGAGAGAAAGGAAAATTAGTTTCTTACCTGATAATTTTCGTTCCTGTAGTACCAAGGATCAGTCCAGGACACCTGGGTTGTGACTCCGCACCAGTAGATGGAGACAGAGCAAAACTTGTGGGCGGAGCCATATATGACCCTGTGCCAGTCACAGCCCCCCTCAGTCATACGTAATGTCAAAGTAGAAATCCCACAAGGCAACCATAGTTAACTAGACAAACTTGCTAATTAAACGGAAATAATTCCAACACTCCTACAGGAACCAGACTCCCCAACCGGGAGAGCGAATAAACAAGCGGTCAGCTTACTTAAAACAATGATGAGCGGACTCTCCGTTACTTTAGCGCAGCACTGCGGGTGGGATCCTGGACTGATCCTTGGTACTACAGGAACGAAAATTATCAGGTAAGAAACTAATTTTCCTTTCCCTGTACGTACCAGGATCAGTCCAGGACACCTGGGATGTACCAGAGCCAACTTACCGAGGGTGGGAAGTAGAGAGTCCCGCATGGAGTACCCTCTCTCCAAAACCCCCGGAATCGGTAGCCCGGACATCCAACCGGCAATACCTGATAAAGGTATGCAAAGACTGCCATGTAGCCACTCTGCAGATCTCTTGAGGCGACACCTGAGAGGCTTCCGCATGTAGCCGCTCTGCAGATCTCGTGAGGCGACACCTGAGAGGCTTCCGCCCAAGACGCCGCCTGAGACCGAATCGAGTGTGCACAGAGACCCACGGGAAGCGGTTTCCCCCCGCACCAAGTATGCCGAAACAATGGCCTCCTTGAGCCAACGGGCGATTATAGAGCGGGATGCAGCTTCCCCTTACCTTGGACCAGAGAACAGACCATGATCTGTCACCCGAAACGGATTAGTGACCTCTAGGTAGCGAAGGAGGGACCTCCGCACATCAAGCTTCCTGAAATTCCGACCGCGAAAGCGGGAAGCTCCACCGATTGGTTTAGATGGAACGCCGACACGACTTTAGGGAGAAAGGAGGAAACCGTCCGCAAGGAAACTCCCGAATTGGAAATACGCAAGAACGGCTCCCTACAGGACAGAGCCTGTAACTCCGAAATACGTCATGCCGAAGCAATCGCCACCAGGAAAACAGTTTTTTTTTTTTTTTTTTTTTTTTTTTTTTTTAAACGTGAGATCCTTGATAGTAGCGCGTTTCAAGGGCTCAAACAGTGCCGAGCATAAGGCGGAGAGCACCCAATTAAGATTCCAGGACGGACATGGCAAAATGCAACGGAGGCCGAAGATATGTAACCCCGCGAAGAAAAACGGGAAATATCCGGGTGAAGCGCCAGGGAGGATCCTTGAACCTTACGCTGCAAACAACCAAGCGCTGCTACTTGAACCCGCAGCGAGCTGCACGCCAACCCTTTGGCCAGACCGGCCTGGAGAAACGCCAGAATATCGGATAACGAAGCGGAAGTGGGATCCAACCCGCGGTTCACACACCATTCCTCAAAGACCACCCAGACACGGACATACGCTATGGAGGGAGACTGCCGCCTGGATCTCAGCAGCGTGGTCACCACCGCGTCTGAGTAACCTTTTCTCTTTAACCGATTCCTCTCAAAAGCCATGCCGCGAGACAGAAGTGATCCGCCTCCTCCAAACAGACGGGGCCCTGTCTGAGGAGCCCCGCGAACCTCTGGAGACGGAGGGGTACTGCCACCGACAGCTAGACAAGGTCTGCGAACCACGGACGGTGCGGCCACTCCGGTGCTACCATGAGCACGTTGGACGGGTGCAACTCCATGCGCCGGAGAATTTTGCCGATCATGGGCCACGGGGAAAACACGTACAGCAGGACATCCGTCGGCCAGGGAAGCACCAACGCATCGACGCCCTCTGCTCCCCTTTCTCGACGCCGACTGTAAAATCGCGGAGCCTTCGCGTCGCGCCACATGGCCATCAGATCCATGTGGGGCACCCCCCACGTTCTGCAGATGGAAAGAAACGCCTCGTCTGCCAGCTTCCACTCCCCGGGATCCAGGCGATGACGGCTGAGAAAATCCGCTGGGACATTGTCGGTTCCGGCAATGTGAGACGCTGCAATGTTGCTGAGGTTCTGTTCCGACCAAGCCATCAAGAGCTGCGCTTCTATTGCCACCAGCGGACTCCTCGTCCCTCCTTGGCGATTGATGTAGGCCACGGTGGCTGCGTTGTCCGACAACACTCGGACCGCCATTCCCCGTACCAGCGGTAGGAAGGCTCGCAGTGCCAGACGGACCGCTCTGGTCTCTAGTCGGTTGATAGACCACTGGGCTTGAGACGGCGACCATAGTCCTTGAACCGACTTGCCTAGGCAAACTGCTCCCCAACCAGAGAGACTGGCATCCGTGGTCATCACCGTCCAATTGGGCACTAGAAGGGACACTCCACCGGACCGATGACTGGGATCCAGCCACCAGAGCAGGCTGGATCTCGCCTGGCCCGCGAGCGGAAGCGGTAGGTGGAACTCCTCCGAAACCGGTTTCCAGCGGGATAGCAAGGATGACTGCAATGGCCGCAGATGAGCGAACGCCCAGGGAACCAACGCGAGCGTTGAAGCCATAGAACCGAGAACCGTCAGGTAATCACAGACCCGATAATAGCCGCACCGGAGCTTGTAGCTTGCATATCCGTTCCTGAGATAGGCACACCTTGCCCTGTTTCGTGTCGAATACGGCTCCAAGGTATTCCAAAGTCTGGGTGGGTGCTAGTTGACTCTTGTTGAAGTTGACTACCCAGCCTAGAGACTGCAAAAGCTGTAGGACCCTGGCCACTGCCAGCCGACACTGACCCTCGGACTTCGCCCGAATCAACCAATCGTCCAGGTAAGGATGGACCAGAAGTCCTTCCCGGCATAGCTGCGCCGCCACCACTACCATCACTTTCCGAGCCGTGTTTTATCACAGAAAACACCCACTGGTCTGTTGTGATTGTGGTCCAAACCTCGTAAAATAGGGACAGCCTGCCCCCTACCTTCAGAACCGAGGGATGGACCGGCCGGACATCATTGAGACGACTTACCACTGGGTACGGAAGAGGAGGAAGCTGGTCTGCCGAATCGCCTGCCACGAAGGACTGAGACTGCTGTCTGCCGCCTCCCGAGTGAAAAGAGGAGAAGAAGAACTAGGGCGAGAAGTCCGGGGCTTCTGGCTACTCCGGTATCGGGAGCAGGAAGAGAAGGATCCGGTATCGGGAGCAAGAAGAGAAGGATCCCGTAGACCGTGCCCTGTCCTCCGGAAGTCTATAACCCTCATTCTCGCCCAGGAGTTGTATCATGTCAACCAGTTCCTTCCCAAACCACAGCCTGGCCTAGAAGGGAAGGGAGCCCAGACGAGGGGAGCCCAGACGAGACTAAGAGGCCCCGTCTGCCGACCAGTTCCTCAGTCACAGGAGACGTCTGGTCGAGACAGCGGATGCCATGGAACGAGCCGAGGTTCTGAGGAGATAATGTAGTGCGTCCGCACAGTATGTTATTATTGCCTCAAGGCGCCCGGTCTGCTTGGCTTCTTCCTCGGAAAAGCCCTCATTAGCTAGCAGCTGCTGGACCCAACGGAGTCCAGCCCGCAAGGTGAAGTTACTGCAGATCGCCGCCCGGGCTCCGAGCGCCGAGACTTCAAATCTTCTTCAATTGGATTTCCAACTTCCGATCCTGAAGGTTCTTCAGAGTCGTGGTACCCGTGACAGGGATAGTCGTCCGTTTCGCACTGCCGAAACCGCTGCGTCCATCTTTGGTACCCTCAGAACCTCCAGCGCTTCCTCCGGCAAGGGATAAAGTTTATCCATAGCCTTCGTGACCTTCAGCCCCAGGTCTGGGGTATCTCATTCTCTAAAGAGCAGGTCCGTGGAGGAAAACAAAGAAAGGGGAAGGTTGTGGGGGGGCCACTCAGGCCCAACTACACTGGGTCCATGGAGCCGATGCGAGACTCCTCGACGGGCTCCGCTATCTCCAACTCCCCCAAAAACGTCTGCCGCTTCCCGGCTGGAATGAAGGGGCCCAACTCGTCACGGCGGAAGAGGCGAATCACCTTCGGGTCGTCGCCTTCTGAGTTCTGACCCTGTCGTGCCTTCCCTTGCACGGGCATACCATCTCCCTCTGCCCCCCTCGGGGGCGGGGATGGAGCCTCCTGGTCTTCCAGGTCCTCCGACGTGTCCAAATCATCCCAGGGCGGGACAGCCCGCAGTGGCCGCTTGAGCTTGGGTGGGGGCCCGGCATGTCATCCATCCGTGGGCGATTCCTAGGTGCCGATGGAGGGGCCTCCTGAGGTTCGGTCTGAGGGAGACGCCTCTTAAGGGCCGTGCAGGCTCTAAATGCCCTATGCATGGCCGGAATAAAATCTGACGAAAAAAGGAGCAGGATCCCTCTGAATTCGAATCGGTATCCTGGCCCCTCCCCCGCCCCGCGGGCCCCACGGGGAAAACTGGCCTGGGAACGGGATGCTGCGGGGAGAGGGGGAGAGAATCCCTAGCCCCCTCCCCGGACAGCCCAGACACCGCGGGAGCCGGCAGCAAATGGCGGGAGTTCCCGCGTTCCCCCTAGCTGCCTTGGGATCCAAAGAAGATCGCGTTCCCACCGCGATCGCAAAAGAAGTGTGCCGCACCAAGAGCCCCCGAAGCGCCCCCGACGTCCCCTCGCCCCCCAGGAGGCAAGCAGAACACAGGCCATCCTGGGAGAGGCGCGCGCACCCGGACCCGCAGGCCGTGCAGGCCGCGCCACGAGGCATGCCGGCCTAGCCAACGCTGAGGAAAAAAGAACCGCGAAAAAAAAGAACGCCGGCCGCGAGGGATAGAGGGGAGGGGAAGAAAATAGAAACAGAGCCGGAGAATCGTCGCCGCGAGTGAGAAAAAACAAAGCTGTATCCTTTTTTTTTTTTTTTTTTTTTAAACTCACCGGAGCTGTCCCCCGACGGGTGCTAGAACGGTCCGATTTGGGGTGAGTGAGCCGGGCTCCCCGGTATCACCCCGGCTGGGCTCTGAAGTGGGGTCCTCAACCCCTAGCCCCAGCAATCTGCTCTACCAGAAGGGATGGCCCTCTCAGGGCCTGACAGCGCCTTCTGGGAGCTCTGACCGTTTCTTCTCCCTGAGAGAAAAAGAAACTAACACTTTTTTTTTTTTTTTTTTTTACAAACTTAATTGAAACAGCAACAAGAGAGAAACAGTAAGACTAGGAATCCTGCCTATCTCTCTAAAAAAAAATACGCTAGCCCTCGGACTCTAAACAAGTTCCCTATCCAGGCTGTGAGCTATGCCGCGGCCTCTACCAGGGGGGGATGGTCCCCTCAGAACCTGACAACCCCCCTGGGAGGCAGGGCAGACAGGACTTAACCTTGTAACAAAAACTACCAATTTAAACTAAATACCAAAACAATCAAACCTGACTGACTACCAAAATCAGGCTCAGGGCAGGCAGGGGCTGTGACTGCACCTGCACCATCTACTGGAGACAGAGTAAGACTGAGGGGGGCTGTGACTGGCACAGGGTCATATATGGCTCCGCCCACAAGTTTTGCTCTGTCTCCATCTACTGGTGCGGAGTCACAACCCAGGTGTCCTGGACTGATCCTGGTACGTACAGGGAATAAGATTTAGGAGGAATTTGAACGTATGCTCATGGGCTCAGTGGTCCCCTTCGGGGCTGCACGAAGGGGCGCACAAAGGTACTTTGTTAATTAATTAGGTACTTACCATCCTTTTGGCTGTACTATCGATATTGCTAACTGTCTTTCAAGCTCTCTCTAGCCCCTGAAGCAGACAGTTTATGTCAAAACACTGGCAATATCGGGCATATGGAAACAGAGTAGGAGTCTAGAAAAGAATGAGAGGAAGCATCTCCTCCACTGAAAGATAAGTGTCTGTTGTTTCTCCTGCTATGAGATCTGGAACATCCAGAGAGTTTATGGAAATAGAAAAAAGAACTTTCTAGTTGAAGCTCAAAGAGATGTTTTAATTGAATATGAAACACAAATCAAAAAAATACATTATAAGAGGTCAAACTGAGACTTTACAGCATAACAGTTTATAAATATATCAATAGATACAGCCAAAAGGATGGCGAGTACCTAATTTGATGATACGAGTTTTAAAAACCAAAACTAAACAAAGAAATAATTATATCGCAGTACTATTGTTTTCACATATACTGCTAATAAACTAATTGATTACCTCATACAAAGCATTTTGTATCTGCTCCCTAAAAGCTAATGAATTTATGTTGTAAGGTTGTTGGTTAAATCTACTGCAAGGTCTCCCACTTGAGATAGTCTTACAACCCTTAATTCTAATAACAACCACAATTCTTTACTTAGACAATTCCAGCCAATAGCTGATCACTCTCCATACAGGCTGCCATGCACTGACATCACCCACATGTGTAGCTGTTTATCCTGCTTTTCCATGCAGAAAGAAATGTTTTCTATTATTAATTCTAGTCCTATGTTTTAAAGTATAATCTGAGGGGGGATATGATAGAAGTCTTTAAGATCATGAGAGGTCTTGAACAAGTAGATGTGACTCGGTTATTTACACTTTTGGATAATAGAAGGACTAGGGGGCATTCCATGAAGTTAGCAAGTAGCACATTTAAGACTAATCGGAGAAAATTATTTTTCACTCAACGCACAATAAAGCTCTGGAATTTGTTGCCAGAGGATGTGGTTAGTGCAGTTAGTGTTGCTGGGTTCAAAAAAGGTTTGGATAAGTTCTTGGAGGAGAAGTTCATTAACGGCTATTAATCAAGTTTACTTAGGGAATAGCCACTGCTATTAATTGCATCAGTAGCATGGGATCTTCTTAGTGTTTGGGTAATTGCCAGGTTCTTATGGCCTGGTTTGGCCTCTGTTGGAAACAGGATGCTGGGCTTGATGGACCCTTGGTCTGACCCAGCATGGCAATTTCTTATGTTCTTATATTTAAAACTTTAATTAGTTTGGAAAATTCTGTATAAATTTCTACATTTTTTCATGTAGTGTATGTCACCACTATCTCTTGTTCTTTACACTTACATGACCTGTGCACCCACTCACTCCCCGTGCTTATGCAAGTCAGCCTACGCTTTCACATGAAAGTTATTACATGCACAGTGATCATTCACCATGCACACCTGCAGGCACACACACTGCTTACTCACATGAAAGTTATTACGTGCACAGTGATCATTCACCATGCACACCTGCAGGCACACACACTGCTTACTCACATGAAAGTTATTACGTGCACAGTGATCATTCACCATGCACACCTGCAGGCACACACACTGCTTACTCACATGAAAGTTATTACGTGCACAGTGATCATTCACCATGCACACCTGCAGGCACACACACTGCTTGCTCACATGAAAGTTATTACGTGCACAGTGATCATTCACCATGCACACCTGCAGGCACACACACTGCTTGCTCACATGAAAGTTATTACGTGCACAGTGATCATTCACCATGCACACCTGCAGGCACACACACTGCTTGCTCACATGAAAGTTATTACGTGCACAGTGATCATTCACCATGCACACCTGCAGGCACACACACTGCTTGCTCACATGAAAGTTATTACGTGCACAGTGATCATTCACCATGCACACCTGCAGGCACACACACTGCTTGCTCACATGAAAGTTATTACGTGCACAGTGATCATTCACCATGCACACCTGCAGGCACACACACTGCTTGCTCACATGAAAGTTATTACGTGCACAGTGATCATTCACCATGCACACCTGCAGGCACACACACTGCTTGCTCACATGAAAGTTATTACGTGCACAGTGATCATTCACCATGCACACCTGCAGGCACACACACTGCTTACTCACATGAAAGTTATTACGTGCACAGTGATCATTCACCATGCACACCTGCAGGCACACACACTGCTTACTCACATGAAAGTTATTACGTGCACAGTGATCATTCACCATGCACACCTGCAGGCACACACACTGCTTACTCACATGAAAGTTATTACGTGCACAGTGATCATTCACCATGCACACCTGCAGGCACACACACTGCTTACTCACATGAAAGTTATTACGTGCACAGTGATCATTCACCATGCACACCTGCAGGCACACACACTGCTTACTCACATTTTTATTTCGTACTTTGGAGCCCCGCTTCTGTGCCACACTGGCTCGAAATCCAGATATATCATTGTAACTCTCCTTGGTATTCCTCTTCAAACCTTTCTTTTTCCCACCGAAGCCAAATTTCTGATCCTTATAGCGCCTCTTGGCACTGGGCCTGAAAAATATACATTACTGAGTTGTAATTTCCTGAGAAAAGGAAATAACATGTCGACAAAGCTCCTGAAGCAGGATCCCACCCACGTAACAAGTTCAGAATGCCACCCTTTATGTCCTAAGGATAAACTCCATTTGCATCCATTTTTCCCCATGAGGAATATTAACAGAGTTGAAATTGCTCTTCCCATACCCTTTGTTTACCCGCAGACCTGCTGCACCTTCCTTCTTTGCCTGGGGAGTGTAATTGTCCCCTTCAAGGAAATCCAATCTGTCTGAGAGACCTGCAAGGAAAGCAAAAGGATTTAACAAGGACACAAAACCCGCCATCCTTCTCCACTCTACAGAGTAAGAGCATAACATGATCCAAAGAGAGAGATAAGAAGCAGAACATGTCCCCCACCCCCAGGACAAAAGAAACACACACAGAACTATCACTTCCCCCACTCTACAGAGTAAGAACATAACATGATCCAAAGAGAGAGATAAGAAGCAGAACATGTCCCCCACCCCCAGGACAAAAGAAACACACACAGAACTATCACTTTCCCCCAGAGTAAGACAGACAGAGAACAGTCATCTTTTTCCCTATCTTGAGAGAGAAACACTCACACAAAGATCAACATTTGCTGCATAGTGAAGCAAACAATGGTCGCCCTTTCCCCAAAGATATATATGTGGGGCTGGAAAAAATATTAGCAATTCTTTCATGACATCAGAAGCTAGGGAGAGAAACTGAATCCCCATCTTCCCAACATTCTTCCCTCTCTGTCACATCTACCCTCAAATGTTTCTCCTCTCCCTGCCATCTCTTCTCCATGGTCCTCCTCTCCCTCAGGCAGCACAAGGAGAGGATAGAAACTCACAATCTCTCCTACCACAGAGAAAGTAAAATGCAGCAACATAACCAAGATCACCACGCTCTACTCTAATTGATGAATGAACTACCTTACCTTTCTGGTATTTTTTGATGGCATTCGTCATTGTCGACTTCTCTTTCTGTCTTTTCTGTAGCACCTCAGTTTGTACCTATGAAGAATCAGAGAGACAAAAAGCCCTAAAATTCAAAGTCTGGAACTATGATGAAACCCTAACTTATCCCCACCATACCAGGGTGCAGCCAGTTAGCTCTTGTACTCACTGCAAGCCCATCTTCCCCTGACCAAATAGAAGCAAGTTTTCTTGCCTTACATGGAGTTTTCCGTAGATAGCAGGATTAATGAGCCACAATCAGTGGGCGACTTCATCCAGTGGCACTGAATGATGTGCTCAAACTGGATTGGAAAGATCGAGACCAGCTACAATATAGCAATGTTGATGCAGCTCATAATCCAGTTAGATAAGGTTCTTTTAGTCACAACTATGCCAAGTCTGTTTGGATCGTAAGAAATAAACAGCTGCAGCGATTTCCTATGGACCTGAGTATGACATTTATAATAAGTGAGAGCTCTTTTGTAGTCCAATGAATGAAGAGCCTTCACTCCATCATGAACGTGAGGTCAAGGAAAGAAAGAGGGTAGGTCAATTGACTGGTTTACGTAGAAAGCATGGACCCAAAAAACAAAAGGGTAGGCGATCTAAGAAAGCAGATAGGAAAACAGCTACCACCTCTGGAATGTGTGCGGAGTACTTTATACTTGGAAAACTTAAAGGTACGGTGGATAATGCACCAAAGCTTGGAGTTCACTAATACGCCATATGGAAGTGACTGCCAACAGGAAAACAACCTTCCAGGTGAGATACTTAAGAGATGCTGATTCAAGAGACAAAGGTATTAAGACTGCATGCTTAATATCCAAGCCCTGAGGTTGAGAAATTGAATGGCTGGGTAAAATAGATGGCCCTCTTTCCTGAGAAAGGAAACACGAGTCATCTCCAACATGTATGGGGGGGGGGGGGGGGCATTGTAGATGGTTGTACAAGATATACTTTCCATGCTTGTCTGAGCCAAACTGGTGTGATCAGAATCATGGTGGCTCGGTCCCACATAAGCTTCTACATAGTTCTCACTATAAGTGGCAGCAGAGGAAAAGCATACACAAGACCTTTTTGCATAGTATGCTGGGTAATATAGAGCAGAATCAACATTTTTTATTCTGTTCTGTTGCAAAGAGATCAATCCAAGGCTGATCCCAAAGCCAGAACAGACAGTTGGCTATGGATTGCTGTAGTGACCACTGTAAGATGGAAGACTCTGCTGAAGCGATCTGCCAGAGTATTTGCTATACTAGACAGTTAAGTGGCTTGATGAGTGGCTTCATTTTCCATCACCCACTGCCATATGAGAAGGGTCTCCTGACAAAGGATCCAGTATCTGGTTCCCCCGGCTTGCTCACATAAAACATGGCAACTTGATTGTCTTTGAATCATGACACACTTCCCCCGGAGGAGATGGGTAAAGGTCTGCAGGGCTTTGTACATTGTTTGCAGTTCTAGAAGGTTGATTTGAAGTCAGTGCTCCTGAGGAGACCAAATATCTTGTGTTCTGTAGGGACCAGTTTGAACTCCTCAGCCCAGAGTTGATGCATCTGTCACTAGTATAACCTGATAAGGAGTAGATTGGAGGGGTATTCCTAGGTGAAGCACTGTCGGCTGTAATCACCAATACATTTCCGACTTCATCTCTGGAGGGAGACGGATGGATGTATTGAAGGCCTGCAAGAGCTGATTCCATTGAGCGTATAGTGTCCATTGAAGACTTTGCATTTGAATGGGACCATGTGGACTGCTTCTTCTATGTGTCTCAAAAGCACTAGAAGGTGGCGTGCTGTGAGGGCTGAGGAAGATAACAGGGAGTTGGCAATTCGGGTTAATGCAGTCGCTCTGTCTACAGGGAGGAATGCTCTTACTTGCTCCTAGTCTTTGATGGCCCCAATGAATTGAAGATGCTGAGTGGGCACTAGGATCGATTTCTCAAAGTTTATGAGGAACCCAAGTGACCGCTGGGTTTCTATTATGGTCGCTAGATCTCACAGGAGACAAACTTCTGATGGGGACACTAGAAGCCAGTCGTCTAAGTATAGAAATACAAGAATTACCTGGCGACGTAAGTGGGCCACTACCATTGCAAGGCATTTTATGAAGACTCAGAGGGGAGCAGCCAAAAGTCAAAATGGAAAAGCTTTGTATTGGTAGTGTGCTGATTCCATCCAGAAGCAGAGAATACCAAAAGAAAGGATGTTTAGGGATGTATGCATAGACATCCTTGGGGTCCAGAGAACACATCGAATCTCCCCATTGAATGAAGGGAAGAATGGTGCCCAACGAGGTCATTTTGAATTTCTCCTGATAAATGTACTGTTTTGAGATCCTGGAGGTCCAGAATGGGGTGTAGGCCTCCAAACGTCTTGGGAATTAGGAAATACTGAGAGTAAAATCCTTTGCCTCACTATGAGAGAGGAACTTCCTGTATAACTCTCTGGGCCAATAATTGCCGTATCTCCAGACATAAGTGGGGAAGGTACATGAAGTCAGATCAGTGGATTGAGGAAGCACTGATTGTCAGTTAAAATTGAGACCGTACCCATGCTGAACAATTTTCAGTACCCACAAGTCCTGGAATATTTGGTGCCAGATAAATTATTTCTTTCTAATTCTTCCCCCCACCGGATGGAGCATAGTCGGTACTGGTTTGATCAATAAAGAAAAAAGAGTGAATGGGGGTAACTGGGGTTAACTTGCTGGTGTGGCAGTTGCTACTCTTAACGCAACTCCATCATTGCTCTCTGCTTCAACGGCAGTGAGAAAAGGGGAATTGGATTCAGACAGCAACCAACAAGGGCCCCAAGGTTTACGGTTTTGGGAACAAAATAAATATGGGGGTAACTAGCTGATGTGGAGCTTACTACCCTTAATAACTAAGCCTGACACTTTTGATGCCACTCCAACATTGCTCTCTGCTTTCAAGGCAATGGTTAAAGGAAATTGGATTCATCAATAAATTGATTAAGACAGGTTACGTTAAACTGCGTATACTACAAAGACTGAAACCACTATTAACTGTTGTGGACTTTCGTACAGTGTTACAAGGTCCAATATTCTCAAACCTAGACTACTGCAACTCCTTACTTCTAGGTCTTTCAGCAAGTCACTTAAAACCACTACAACTGCTTCAGATTGCCGCAGCAAGACTATTTATAGGATTTAAGAAATACAATCAAATAACACCCTCCTTGATGGCACTGCATTGGTTTCCAATACAATTCAGAATTTACTAGAAAGTAATAACTATAATATTTAACATCATTCATTCCCAGAGCCTCTAAAGCAGACCTGGAGGATTGTGCTTAAGGAGCTGGAGCTTGGCACCTTTCTCACAACTTCCTGCTGTGCCTTGCTCTCCTCAATTGTTCCTTTTCCCACCTCAACATTTATGTACACAAATCATTTACTCTGTGCTTAAAAGTCTTAAGCACACAAAACATAATTTGTGTTTCTTGTGTGTAGATTCTCCCCACCTCCAAATTATGCAAAAGGCTGAGTGCACATTTTAACTTGGGCTCGCATGCTCTTTTAACTTCCACTGCATTAGCATACCATTTGCTTACTTCATGGAAAGTAAAATATTTTTTATTGTATGTATTAAGAAACTGTGAGGTCGATACTCAGCTGCTATCCAACTCAAGATAGCTGGATAAACTTATCTGGGATATTCAGCAGCATGGCCGCACAGCTGAATATACCCAGATAAACTTAACCAGCTAACTTTAACTTAAGAGCTAACTTTAGACCTGCTGAATAGCAGATCTAACTTTTCCAGCTAAGTTAACCAAATAGCAGCTGAATATCACCACTTATCTGGCTAAGCTTCTTCCTGGAATGCCACGCAGGGCTGAATTTTAAAATAGCCTCACTTAGTTGGATAAGTTGTAACTTATATATCAGCCCTGCATGCTGAATTTCAGCACAATCTCAAAGCACAGCTTATTACATTGGCCCCTTTGTATCTCCTGACAATTTTGTCTTTCCTGAATTCTATTTCTTGCTCTTGTCACCTACTTAGGATGTTCTCAGTTAAAAAAAACAAAACAAATCACTATGGATCATGAAAGAAGTGTCAATGCTGGGTGAAACAAATGGTCCATGAAGCCCAGCACCCTGCCTCTAACATGCCTGACATAAAGATGTGCAGTGCTAATTGCCTGGGGTACAGATGGACCATAAGCAAAGCACGTCCAGCAGCACTGCCTGATACCTGGGGACACCCTGCATGGCGCGGCAGAGACTGCATGGACCATTGCTCCTTTTCTAGGTTTATCCCTTCAGAAGGCTCATGCTCCAGTTCTATTCCTTCCCACCTTTTTGCCATACTTCTTCAAGGCTCGCAACTGCTTGGCTTTCTCAGACTTCTCCATGGCCACCTGTTTGGCCTGAAGCTTTTGCCGAATCTAAGGAGAGAAAATTAAGGTGAAAATATAATAGCAAAATCTGTTAGATAAGCAAGAACAGAGGGAGAGGGAGATTCCCAAAGAACTACAGGAGAAAAGGGGAACGAGAGAAGAGGAAAAAGAAAGAGAAAGGGTTTGTTACATGACTGGGAAGCAGCCACATACTTTTTGCATGTGTTGGTCTGTCTTTGCCATTTCTGCAAAGTAATCTTCTGGGCGCTTTGTAGGTATTCGAAGTCGGTGGAGTCGAGGTAAAGCCTGCAGCACAGTAGCTTGAGCTTGGTGATAACTGAGAAAGATTTAAAAAGAAAACAAACCTTGTTAAACTCTCTGAAGCTTAACTCCATATTTACAACTTGTAAGAAATCAAAACACTAAAACTGCACTCAGTTGGGATAGTGGGGAGTGCATTCCACTACCACATCCTGATTCCTGATATATTGTGCTACCAATTTCCTGCAACGACACCCTAAACATACACTCTACTACCAAACCTATGCTATCACTCTCATGCATACATTGCACTGCCAATCCCTCACATTAAGCTACGGCATCCAGCACTAGCACCCCAATCACACACTCTACTACCAAACCTGCGCTATCACTCTCATGCATACATTGCACTGCCAATCCCTCACATTAAGCTACGGCATCCAGCACTAACACCCCAATCACACACTCTACTACCAAACCTATGCTATCACTCTCATGCATACACTGCCAATCCCTCACATTAAGCTACGGCATCCAGCACTAGCACCCCAATCACACACTCTACTACCAAACCTATGCTATCACTCTCATGCATACATTGCACTGCCAATCCCTCACATTAAGCTACGGCATCCAGCACTAGCACCCCAATCACACACTCTACTACCAAACCTATGCTATCACTCTCATGCATACATTGCACTGCCAATCCCTCACATTAAGCTACGGCATCCAGCACTAGCACCCCAATCACACACTCTACTACCAAACCTATGCTATCACTCTCATGCATACATTGCACTGCCAATCCCTCACATTAAGCTACGGCATCCAGCACTAGCACCCCAATCACACACTCTACTACCAAACCTATGCTATCACTCTCATGCATACATTGCACTGCCAATCCCTCACATTAAGCTACGGCATCCAGCACTAGCACCCCAATCACACACTCTACTACCAAACCTATGCTATCACTCTCATGCATACATTGCACTGCCAATCCCTCACATTAAGCTACAGCATCCAGCACTAGCACCCCAATCACACACGCCACTACGAGTACCCTGTGCTATTGCGCCTGTAAATACATCAAATTATCAATGCTCCATGCTAACATTCCTGCTTTGCTACTGCCCCATGCTAATACCTTTGATTTACCTGCTACTACCTAATGCTTTACACAAGCAGTTCTGTTCATTTATTGAATACTTGGGAGCAACCAAACCATAATAGAATGTAAACATGCTCCAGAGAGCAGTGATAAGAACAGGAATGAGGGCCTAGGTATGGAAACAAATACATTCATCTACCCGGTTCCCAGCTGGGACTAAGAGGGGCAATGACAAAGCAGACTTGCAAAAAGCGGTGCTATGACTGTGTCAAGATCAACCAAAGTACAATGGCAGCAGGGTGTTTGGTTCAGTCTCAGATATAATATGCTGTTACCTAGCACCTGGAACAGGTTCATGGCTACAGTTCCCTTCTAAGGACAAAAAGCAGGAGTCATCTTGGTGGGCAACTGGAAGATATCCTTAAATACAGCAGGGGCAATCAGACATACTGCAAGCCAAATGGTCTTTATCTGCTGACATCAAATATATTGCTATGAATGCCCACATTTCTACATTCAATGCCCCACTGATATATTACACTACCAGTGCACTGCATCAACACCAGATAACGAGTCCCTTGCATCAATGGCAAGCATATAATTACTCTATCAATGATCTATACCAACACTACCCATGTCCTCCACATATCTTTTACAGCTTACATCTCACATATACATTGCACTACCAATCCACCGCACCAATCCCAAACATACATTCTCCTACCACTGCCCAGCTGATATATTTTCTACTATGAGCTGAAAAAACGCCACCACACATAGTTTCCACTGCCAATCTCATACGCCTATGCCCTCATGTCTACTTCTCACTCAGTCTGGGCAGGCCGCATAGCCTCTTTTTCCCTCTCAGTATGGATGAGCTGCACCAGTCTCCCCTGCCTTCTAGTGGTATGAAATGGGTTAATTCAGCTTACCCTTCTTTCTTGTATAAGAACATAAGAAATGCCATACTAGGTCAGACCAAGGGTCCATCGAGCCCAGCATCCTGTTTCCAACAGTGGCCAATCCAAGTCATAAGTATCTGGCAAGTACCCAAACATTAAGACAGATCACAATCTACTATTGCTTATTAATTACCATTATAGCAGTTTATGAATTTAACTTCTAGGAATTTATCCAAACCTTAATTAAACACTAACTACTGAAACCACATCCCCTGGCAATGAATTCCAGAGTTTAACTATGCGCTGAGTGAAAAAGAATTTTCTTCAATTTGTTTTAAATGAGCTACTTGCTAACTTCATGGAGTGCTCCCTGGTCCTTCTATTATCTGAGAGAGTAAATAACCGATTTACATTAACTTGTTCAAGTCCTTTCATGATTTTGTAGACTTCTATCATATCTCCCCCTCAGTTGTCTCTTCTCAAACTGAACAGCCCTAACTTTAACCTTTCCTCATAGGGGAGCTGTTCCATCCCCTTTATCATTTTGGTTGCCCTTCTCTGCACTTTCTCCAGTGCAGCTATATCTTTTTTGAGATGCAGCGACCAGAATTGTACACAGTACTCAAGGTGCAGTCTTACCATGAAGCGATACAGAAGCATTATGACATTTTCCGTTTAATTCACCTTTCTCTTTCTAATAATTCCTAACATTGTTTGCTTTTTTGACTGCCGCAGCACACTGGGCTGATGATTTCAATGTGTTATCCACTATGATGCCTAGATCTTTTTCCTGGATGGTAGCTCATAATATGGAACCTACATTATGTAACTACAGCAATGGTTATTGTTCCTTATATGCATCACTTTGCACTTGGCCACGTTAAACTTCATCTGCCATTTGGAAGCCCAATCTTCCAGTCTCACAAGATCCTCCTGCAATTCATCACGATCCGCTTGAGATTTAATTATTCTGCATAATAAGTGTCATCCGCAAATATGATCACCTCACTCATCGTACCCCTTTCCAGATCATTTATAAATATATTGAAAAGCACTGGTCCAAGTACAGATCCCTGAGGCACTCCACTGTTTACTTTTTAGCACTGTGAAAACTGACCATTTAATCCTACTCTCTGTTTCCTGTCTTTTCTTTTATTGTTTTTAATTTAAATTTTTATTATGCACGTTACAAGTAAACAACATTAAGATATAACAGGAATGGATTCACATTATCGGAGCCGCAAACACCGTTTCCTGTCTTTTAACCAACTTGCAATCCACAAAAGGACAGCTCCTCCTATCCCATGACTTTTTAGTTTTTTTTAGAAGCCTCTCATGAGGGACTTTGTCAAATGCCTTCACCTTTGTCCACATGTTTATTCACCCCTTCAAAACAATGTAGGAGATTTGTGAGGCAAGACTTCCCTTGGGTAAATCCATGCTGGCTGTGTCCCATCAAACCATGACTATCTAAATGTTTTGTGATTTTATTCTTTATAATAGTTTCCACGATTTTTCTCGGCACTGAAGTCAGGCTCATCAGTCTGTAGTTTCCTGGATCACCCCTGGAGCCCTTTTTAAATATTGGGGTTACTTTGGCCATCTTCCAATCTTCAGGTACATTAGAAGATTTTAATGATAGTAAAAATTTGTAACCTAATAGTTCTGAAATTTCATTTTTTAGTTCTTTCAGAACTAAATCTCCAGTCCACATCTTCCAGTTTCACCGTGATTTGTTTCAGTTGATCAGAATCATCAGCCATAAAAACCTTCTCCAGAAGGGGTATCTCCCCAACATCCTCTTCAGTAAACACCGAAGCAAAGAAATCATTTAATCTTTCCGCGATGGCCTTATCTTCTCTAAGTGCCCCTTTAACCCCTCGATCATCTAACGGACCAACCCACTCCCTTGTAGGCTTTCTGCTTCGGATATATTTTTTAAAGTTTTTATCCTAAGTTTTCACCTCCATGGCCAACTTCTTTTCAAATTCTCTCTTAGCCTGTCTTATCAATGTCTTACACTTAACTTGCCAATGTTTATGCTTTATCCTATTTTCTTCTGAAGGATCCTTCTTCCAGTTTTTGAAAGAAGATCTTTTGGCTAAAATAGCTTCTTTCACCTCCCCCTTTAACCATGCCGGTAATCGTTTTGCCTTCCTTCCACCTTTCTTAATGTCTGGAATACATCTGGTCTGTGCTTCTAGGATGGTATTTTTTTTAAACAATGTCCATGCCTGTTGCACATTTTTTACCTTTGTAGCTGCTCTTTTCAGTTTTTTCCCAACTATTTTTCTCATTTTATTACAGTTTCCATTTTCAAAGTTTAGTGCTAGAGCCATGGATTTACATACCTTCCCCCTTCCAATCATTAATTCAAATTTGATCATATTATGATCACTATTGCCACACGGCCCCAACACTATTACCTCTCTCAAAAAATACTGTGTTCCATTCAGAATTAAATCTAAAATTGCTCCCTCATCAGTTCCTGATGAGGTTTTGCTCCATAAAACTGACTTTTATTCCATCCAGGAACTTTCTCTCTCTAGCATGCCCTGATGTTTCACTTACCCAGTCAACATTGGGGTAATTGGAGTCTCACATTATTACTGCACTATTGGAATTAGGAGAGCCTGTCAGTCTATTTACTATTTGAGCATTTCCCAGGAAATTGTAACCCTGGTTTGGCCTCTGTTGGAAACAGGATGCTGGGCTTGATGGACCCTTGGTCTGACCCAGTATGGCAGGTTCTTATGTTCTGTGACAGTCCCCTCCCTTTAGTGTCCTAGTCTGAAACTCACAAGCTTATCTCTCTCTGGAAGTCATCTTCTGCATCCATTTTGGACTTTTCTGTCATAGGAGCTTGGCCCTGTGAGTGCCCTACCAAGACTGGTGCTAACAACGGTGTCAGACTAGTGGTCACATCTAATCTTTCCACCCATGCCAGGTCTCTCTTCAGTTCAGTTAGACACAGGTGCAGGCCTTCCTATAAAAAGAAAAAACAATCAGCATTCTGAGGAATGGCTTTCACCCTGTTCTTCAGTAACTTCGGAGTGGGACCTAAGTGATTTTAAATAAATAAAAATGATACCACACAATTCTATGTCGTTCCTCCCATCAGTCTGTCTCTCTCTCTGTACATATAAGACCAATATTGGACAAAACGTGGAGTAGTCTAGTGGTTAAAAGTACTGGGCAGAGGACCAAGAGAAGACAGAGTTCAAATCTTGCTTCACAGATGCTCCTCGTGACCTTGGCAAGTCAGTTCACGCTCTCTGAAGGATTTACAGAATTTGGACCTACAGCTTGTGCCTTACTGAATTGCTTGCCATTTGAAGAACAATAAGAAACAGAAAAAAATATCCACTTCTTTTAAAAAGACATGTGAAAAAATACATTCCGCATGGCCAGAAGCATTTTAGATCTACAGATGAACTTTGAACCCAGTAATTCAACACTGTACTACACTGCTCAAGGAATAGATTCATTTTCAAACTCTCCAGAGATCGGACTCGTTCCCTGAGAGTCAGGAGCTCTTTGCACCGAGTGCACACATACAATCTCTCACTGGCAGGTAAAAAATCATACATGTGACACTCAATGCAAAAGACTGGAAAGCCTGCCTCTTGCTGCTGGACTGCTGCCTTCATCTTAGTTTTATTGAGTTCCTCGTTAAGTTTAGGATACTAAGGGAGTTGGAATGAGAGTACTTTAAATTTACAGGTGAATATTCTAGTTAATCAGCTAATGTCCTACAAGGGGATGATCAAACTTTCAATAATGGCTGGTACAATAGTATGATTTAGATAAGACCCTGATTGATTTTTAATGAGAAAGTGTCTCGTGCCTAAAAATTAAGGGTTGAGTGGGTGGGAAAGACAGACACTAGAATGAACTATCTCTGGCTTGCTTATTACCTCAGACACACACAAACTCTAAATAATATATCCCTCTATTTCACCTTTCACGAAACATTTATAAGTCCAAAAATTTCTGAAACTGGGGCTGTGGAAGTCAATCCCTGGATCGCTCGCGGTGACCTCTGGACTCCTCTCCTGGGGGATGCTGGGAGCAGTATGCAGATGAGCCTTCCGGTCCTCCTCTTGCACACTTTTTACCTTTGTAGCTGCTCCTTTCAGTTTTTTTCTTACAATTTTTCTCATTTTATCAAAGTTTTCCTTTTGAAAGTTTAGCACTAGAGCCATGGATTTGCTTACGGTCCCCCCTTCCAGTCATTAATTCAAATTTGATCATATTATGATCACTATTGTCAAGTGGCCCCACCACCGTTCCTGGACCAATTGCTCCATAAAAATGTCATTTATTCCATCCAGGAACTTTATAACTCTAGCATGTACCGATGATACATTTACCCAGTCAATATTGGGGTAATTGAAGTCTCCCATTATTACTGCACTACCAATTTGGTTAGCTTCCCTAATTTCTCTTAGCATTTCACTATCAGTCTCACCATCTTGACCAGGTGGACGGTAGTATACCCCTATCACTATAGTCTTGCCCGACACACAAGGGATTTCTACCCATAAAGATTCAATTGTGCATTTAGTCTCATGCAGGATGTTTATCCTGTTGGACTCTATGCCATCCCGGACATAAAGCGCCACACCGCCTCCTGGGTGCTCCTCTCTGTCATTGCGATATAATTTGTACCCCGGTATAGCACTGTCCCATTGGTTGTCCTCTTTCCACCATGTCTCTGAGATGCCAATTAAGTCTATGTCATCATTCACTGCTATACATTCTAATTCTCCCATCTTACTTCTTAGACTTCTGGCATTAGCATACAAACATTTCAAAGTTTGTTTTTTGTTTGTATTTTCATTCTGCTTTTTAATTGATAGGGATAAGTTAGAATTTTTAGCTCAGGTGAGTTTTTAGTTACAGGCACTTGGACTACTTTTCTTAGTATTGGAACCTCACTGTCGGGATGCCCTAATTCTAATGCATCATTAGTATCCTTTGAAGATACCTCTCTCCGAACCATGCGCTGCTGAGCGACTGTCGGCTTTCCCCTTTGTTCTAGTTTAAAAGCTGCTCTATCTCCTTTTTAAAGGTTAGCGCCAGCAGTCTGGTTCCACCCTGGTTAAGGTGGAGCCCATCCCTTCAGAAGAGACTCCCCCTTCCCCAAAAGGTTCCCCAGTTCCTAACAAAACTGTTGTTTAAGGATAGACTCCAATTGTCTATCATTCGCATCCTTTAAGGCTGCTCCTCCCTCCACTAGGATAGTTGTTCGCTTAGAGACAGCGCAGACCAGTGCATCCACTTTAGGGAAACGCAAACGGTCTCTCACAACTGGATCCAGCGGATATAGAGCGTCTAATGCCCGGCCCCCTTTAAAACTTGCTTGTGGGGCATCCCATTCCAAGTCAATCAACTCCTGGATGGCTTCCAGTACTGGGAAGTAGCAAGAGGCTTTTCGCAAGGATATCAGAATGGGATTCTTCTTTGGTTCCATCATAGATTCCGCTCCAGGAGCTCCCAGCGTTTTCAGGGTTTGGGAGAGCAATTCATCTCTATGAAAGAACTGTAACATGGTTCAATTTGCTTCTCATCCTAGGGGAATTTACCCTTCTTCCAAGGGATCTTGGAGATATGAAACAGACCTTCAGATACTTGAAAGGTTTTAATGATGCACAATCGACAAACTTTTCCATGGGAAAGAAATCAGTAGAAAAGAAAATTATTACTTACCTGCTAATTTTCGTTCCTGTAGTACCATGGATCAGTCCAGACAGTGGGTTATGTCCCCAATCCAGCAGATGGAGTCAGTACAAGCTTTGAGGGGGCGTATCCATATATACTACTACCCCCTCTGCAGGAGTTCAGTATCGAGTATATCAAAGCCAGAGTAGAAACCCCCGAAGGATCAAGTTTGTGGAAACAGATAATGAAAACAATTGTAACCGCAACAAGTAACTGCAAACATCCTACCAACTTGTAGGGAGCTGTGAAAAACAGCGAAAAGAAATGACTGTGAAGGCACAGAACACTGCGAGCAAGAAGTAGCGCAGAGCTGAGCAGGATCAAGAACCCAAACGCGGTGGGCGTCTGGACTGATCCATGGTACTACAGGAACGAAAATTAGCAGGTAAGTAATAATTTTCTTTTCCCTGTACGTACCTGGATCAGTCCAGACAGTGGGAGGTACCCAAGCTTCCCTAAATCGGGTGGGGTCCTGCGAGGCCTGCTCGGAGAACCTGCTCGCCAAAGTGTCCAGAGACCGAAGAGGCGAGGTGCAGACGATAGTGCCTCGAGAACGTGTGTAACGATTTCCAGGTGGCTGCCCTACAAATTTCCTGCGAGGATACCGAGCGAACCTCCGCCCAGGAAGCCGCCTGAGAACGTGTAGAATGCGCTACGATTCCGGGTGGGGGAGTCCGACCCGCCCCAATGTAGGAAGCAGCAATGCCGGCCTTCAGCCATCTGGCAATGGTAGTCTTCAAGGCCTGAGACCCCTTCTTAGGACCGGCCCAGAGTACGAAGAGATAGTCAGAGGTCCGGAACTCATTTGTAGCCTCCAGATAGAGGCGCAGAGTGCGCTTGACATTCAAGAGACGGAGAGACTTCGGCTCTGAGGAAGAGAAGGACGGCAACTCCACCGTCTGGTTCACATGGAATGCAGAAACCACCTTCGGAAGGAAGGAGGGAACGGTGCGAAGCGAAACTCCAGAGTTGGAGAAACGGAGATAGGGCTCTCTACACGACAGAGCCTGCAGCTCCGAGATGCGTCGAGCGGAACAGATGGCCACAAGAAATACAGTCTTGAGAGTGAGATCCTTTATCGTTGCGCTGCGCAGCGGCTCGAACGGTGGTCCCGACAGGGAGCGAAGCACAAGGTTAAGACTCCAGGAGGGACAAGGGTCCCGTAACGGAGGACGCATATGCTTGACACCCTTGAGAAAACGAGCAATGTCAGGATACTGTAGAAGAGAGCCCCCATCGCTCAACAGCGAGCCAAGGGCGGCCACCTGAACCCGTAGTGAAGTATAGGCGAGCCCTTTTTCCACCCCCGCCTATAGAAACTGAAGGATCTGAGGTACAGAAGCCTTAGCGGGTCTCGTGGCCTGGCTGGTACACCACAGCTCGAACACCTTCCAGACTCGAACATAGGCCGCCGACGTCGATGTCTTTCGTGCCCGCAATAGCGTGGATACTACCGCCTCCGAGTAGCCCCAACGCCGGAGGCGGCGCCTCTCAAAAGCCAGGCCGCAAGACAGAAGAGTTCTGCCTGCTCGAAAAATACCGGGCCCTGATGTAGGAGCTGGGGGAGGTGCCCCAGCCTGATTGGCCCGTCGATCACCAGCTGTAGCAGGTCCGCAAACCAGGGTCGCCTGGGCCATTCTGGGGCGACGAAAACCACGGTCCCCTGATGGCTTTCTATTCTGCGGAGCATCCTGCCCACCAGGGGCCATGGTGGAAAACCGTAGAGCAGAAGATGTGGCGGCCACGGGAGGACCAGGGCATCCACTCCCTCCGCGCCGCGCTCTCTCTGGCGACTGAAGAAGCGTGGAGCCTTGGCGTTGAGAGCGGACGCCATCAGATCCAAGTGGGGGGCCCCCCACCGATGGATGAGAAGTTGCATCGCTTTGTCGGAGAGAGACCACTCTCCGGGGTCCAGCAGTTGACTACTGAGGAAGTCCGCCTGGACGTTGTCCACACCGGCGATGTGCGAGGCCGCTAGCCGGACGAGATGACGCTCCGCCCATTGCATCAGCAGCGCCGCATCGAGCGCGACCTGCGGGCTGCGCGTGCCTCCTTGTCGGTTGATGTAGGCCACGGTGGTAGCGTTGTCCGATAGGATTCTGACTTCCCGGTTCCGAAGAAGCGGGAGGAAATGTCGCAGAGCTAGCTGGACCGCTCTGGTTTCCAGACGGTTGATTGACCACTTCGCCTCCACCGTGGACCACGTCCCCTGCGTGGCGCTTCTATCGCAGACTGCACCCCAGCCTGCTAGACTGGCATCGGTGGTCACCACCACCCAATTTGGCAGATCGAGGGACACGCCACGGGCCAGGTTCGGCGGATCCAACCACCAGCCCAGACTGTCCCTGGCATTCTGCGGGAGCGGGAGAATCATCTGGTAGTCCTGCGATACTGGTTTCCAACGGGAGAGGAGCGCCCACTGTAAGGTCCTGAGGTGCGCGAAAGCCCAAGGTACAAGGTCGATGGTGGACCCCATCACTCCCAGGAGTTGCAGGTAGTCCCAGGAGGTGGGCTCTGGTAACGCAGAGAACCGTCGTGTGTGATCCCGCAAGGACTGAGCTTTGTCCTGGCGCAGAAAAACTTTGCCCAGTAGGGTGTCGAAGGTCGCCCCCAAAAAAACCCAAGCATTGCGAGGGCATGAGGGAGCTCTTGGAGAAGTTCACTACCCATCCCAGGGAATGTAGAAACCGTACTACTCGAGTCACCGCTGAGCGTCCATGATCGAATGACTTCGCCCGGAGGAGCCAATCGTCCAGATAAGGATGCACCAGGATGCCCTCCTTCCGGAGAGCTGCCGCCACGACTACCATGATCTTGGTGAAGGTGCGCGGCGCCGTCGCCAATCCGAACGGGAGAGCCGTGAACTGAAAATGCTGGTCCAGAATTTTGAAACGAAGGAAACGGTGGTGGTCCGGGCGGATGGGAATGTGCAGGTGGGCCTCCGTTAAGTCCAGGGAGGCGAGGAACTCCCCCCGATGCACCGCCACAATCACTGACCGGAGCGTTTCCATGCGGAACCGAACGACTCGAAGGGATTTGTTGACTTCCTTGAGGTCTAGGATAGGCCGGAAGGAACCGTCCTTCTTTGGTACGACGAAATAGATGGAATAGTGGCCCGAGCCCACCTCTCCGAAGGGCACGGGCGCAATAGCGCCTATCTCCCGGAGTCTGTCCAGAGTCAGCTGCACCGCTCCTCTCTTGAGGTCCGAGCCACAGGGGGAAAAGATGAACCTTCCCTGCGGGGGGCGGACAAATTCCAATGCGTAGCCGTGTTTTATGGTATCCAGGACCCACTGGTCCGAGGTGATCCGTGCCCACTCCGCGTAGAAATACGTTAGTCGGTCCCCAATCCTGGGGACAGGGGAGTGGGCGAGACTGGCATCATTGTGAAGACTTGGTATAGGGGTTCCCGGTTCCGGGAGTAGTGCGTGCGGGCCGACGCCCACGAAAGGAGCGCGACCAGGGCTGAGACCTGGGGGCGGATGACCGGGAGCCCGCCTGTCTGTATCCCCTGTAGCGCCGTTGCGCTCTGGCTCTGGTCCGAGAAGAAGAAAATGCTCTGGATGGTCGAAACCTATCCTCCGGCAGCCGATGAACAGCGTTCTCCCCCAGGGACTTGATGATCTGGTCCAAATCCTCCCCGAAGGGAAACTTGCCCCTGAAGGGAAGAGAGCCCAGACTCGACTTAGAGGACGTATCAGCCGCCCAATTGCGTAGCCACAGTAGTCGTCGTGCTGCCACTACCGAAACCATGGATCTTGCGAGGACCCGAAAAAGGTCGTACGAGGCGTCCGCCCCATACGCCACTGCGGCTTCTAGCCGATCTGCCTGGGCAGCCTCATCGGACGGCAGGTTCTGAGACGTGAGGAGTTGTTGCACCCAAAGGAGACTAGCCCGCTGGGCAAGCGAACTGCACATCACCGCCCGCATACCCAGAGCGGAGACCTCAAAAACCCGCTTAAGGAAAACTTCCAACTTACGATCCTGTGTGTCTGCAACGCCGCACCTCCCGTCACTGGGATAGTCGTCCTCTTCGTGACCGCCGACACTGCGGAATCCACCTTCGGGACCTTGATGAGGTCCAGAAAATCTTCGGGGAGCGGGTACAGCTTTTCCATAGCCCGGCTGCTCTTCAGGGAGGCCTCCGGGGTTTCCCATTCCCTGGTGAGAAGTTGTAAAAACGAGTCATGAATGGGAAAAGCCCGAGCCCTCGGCCGGAGTGCCGCCAGGACAGGATCTCCCTTCCTTGAAGAAGTGACGACAGCGGGAGCTACTGGGGCAGGCGGGTCTGGTGGCGGATCCAAATCTAATTCTTGGATGATCTGCGGGATGAGGTCGTCCAGCTCTTCCCTCTGGAAGAGGCGTAGGGTACGCGGATCATCCCCCTCCTGCGTGCCGTCCCCTTGTCCCCCGTCCGGGAGGTCAAGTCCATGTCCCGCTGGGTCTGGCACTGCCCCCACTGCCGCGGGCGTGGATCAGACCCGGTAGGAAGGCGGGAGGCCCCCACTCCCGGAGGGTCAGGGGGGGGCCGGCGTCGAGGGCGACATCCGAGGGATCTTAGGAGGGGGGGGTCCCACAGGTGCTTCCAGCCCCTGCAGATAAGCGGTATGCATGAGCAGGATAAACTCCGGAGAGAACCCCGGCTTGCTCGGGTGCGCTTCGGGGGCGGCGTGGTTCCTGCTCCCTGGCTCTGGGTGCTTGGTTCCTGCACCAAAATCGGGGGAACACCCCCGCTGGTAGAGTCCTCCAGGGATCCGTTCCCCCTCGTGGCCTGCGCCTCAGGGCACTCAGAATGTAAAATGGCCGCCGTTCCCGCCAAAAATGGCGGAGTGGCCGGCCCGCGCCGCCCGGGCAAAAAAGAGAAATCAGTCAGGGACTGTGAGGTACCTTCCCCCCCGGGAAGGCATCGTGCACAGATGCCCTCCCGGGAAATCCGGGACCCTGGGTCTCCGCAGGCCGCACAGCGGGACGGCCGCGGCATCGGATCGCTGTAGGAGAAAAGAAAAAGCCACGGGGGGGGGCCACGCGCACAAAAGTGCCACTGCGGGGGGGCCCGGTCGGCCTGCACTGTCCGCTGTCTGAAAATAGAGGAGGGTGCCGCGGGGGGGCCTTCCCGGCCACACGACCCACCCCAGACATCTTTCCCTAAATGGCTCAGCAGCCCATGAGGAGCTGTAAAATGGCCGCGGGTGAGGGAGTAAAGAGCGAAGAGGCCGGCTCCACCGGCTTTCGCGGGCACCGGGGGCTGAGCTGTGAAGGAAAAAACTACAAAGGAAAAACAAACTTACCCCTGGCTGCAACGAGAAATAAACAGCAAGGCCGCAGAGAAGAGACAAGGAAGAGAAGCCACTCCCCAGAAGTTGAAAGAACTCTGCCTTTTTTTTTTTTTTTTTTTAAACTTAATACAAACTTGATACAAACTTGATCCACAGAAAAAGACAACAACAACCCATAATCAAGCAAGAAAGTGAAGAAAAAAGGAAAAGGAGGGGAAGCCTGATTCCCCTACTCGCATCTGCTGGAGTCAGAAGATACTGAACTCCTGCAGAGGGGGTAGTAGTATATATGGTGACGCCCCCTCAAAGCTTGTACTGACTCCATCTGCTGGATTGGGGACATAACCCACTGTCTGGACTGATCCAGGTACGTACAGGGAACTAGGGGTCACGTCATGAAACTCCAGGGAAGATGACTCAGAACCAAAGTCAGGAAATATTTCTTCATAGAGGACAACTCAGAACCAACATCAAGAAATATTTCTTCACAGAGAGGGTGGTGGATGCCTGGAACGCCCTTCCGGAAGAGGTGGTGAAGACAATAACAGTGAAAGAATCAAAGGGGCATGGGATAAACACTGTGGATCCCTCAAGGCTAGAGGATGGAAATGAAGAAAAAAGAGTGCATGGGAGTAACTTGCTGGTATGGCATTTACTACCCTTAACCAAAAAGCCTTCATACTGTTGATGCAACTCCATCATTGCTTTCTACTTCAATGGCAGGAAGAAAAGAGGGAAAGGGGAATTAGATTCAGACAACAACCAACAAGGATATTGAATGTTACGGTCTGGGAAAACAAATTAGCAGGATGGTAACTTGCTGATGTTGTTGTTACTACCCTGAAACTTTTGATGCAACTCCCAACATTATTCTCTGCTTCAATGGCAAGAGCTGATGGGGATTTGGACTTAAACAGCAACCAACAAGGACCCTGACTGATGGTCTGGGAGTGACTTGTTTAGCACTGCAAATACTACCTTAAGCTTGCTGGGCAGACTGGATGGACTGTTTGGTCCTTTTCTGCTATTATTTCTATGTTACCTATGCTGAAATATATACATACAATAAATAATACACTAACACTAAGAGGACAAACAGCTCCCATTTACTCTGTATTATACATGTCTGCTGAACAATATAAAACTTTTCCCTCCCACTGCAGCTTACCACACTGTTTACAGTTGCCTTTTTTCCTTCCATTATGATATTCAGGCCTGGCTTTAATTTTCCTTTGGAAAAAGCATCTTGAAGCTGTATAGGAAAAAATAAAACATAGGAGATTCAAAATTTCAAAGTAAATCTCTAAGCTCCTAAATCCTTATCCAATGAGAGATTCTCACATTCCTCAGATTTAGAACCATTCCTCAGATTTAGAAGTTAAGCTAAGCTGCCAAACTGGCTTAGGTCAAAGATCCTTCTAACCCAGCATCCTCATAAGAACATAAGAATTGCCATAATGGGTCAGACCGAGGGTCCATCAAGCCCAATACCCTGTTTCTAACAGTGGCCAATCCAGGTCTCAAATATCTGGCAAGATCCCAAACCATAAATAGATCCCATGCTACCAATGCACAGTGATAAGCAGTGGCTGTTCTTAAGTCTACATGTTTAATAATAGTTTATGAGCTTCTCCTCCAGGAACTTGACCAAACCTTTTCTAAACACTGGGACATTAACTGCCTTAACTACGTCCTCGGGCAATGAATTCCAGAGCTTAATTGTGCACATAGGGGCGGATTTTAAAAGGGTTACGCGCGTAACCCTTTAAAATCTCTCCTGCGTATGCCGAGCCTATTTTGCATAGGCTCGGCAACGCGCGCAAGCCCCGAGATGCACTTATGTCCCGGGGCTTGGCCAGAGGCCTCCGAAGACCCACTCGGCCGGTGCACGCAACCTACAGCTGCCCAGAGGCAGGCGCAACTTAAATAAAGGTGGGGGGGGGGGGGGGTTGTGAAAGGAAAGTTCCCTCCAAGGCCACTCCAAATCGGAGCGGCCTCGGAGGGAACGGGGAAAGCCATCAGGGCTCCCCTAGGGGTCTGCACCCCCTTGCGCGCTGACCCTGGATTTTATAACATGCGCGGTTGCGCGCGCATGTTATAAAATCAGGCGTAGATTTGTGCGCACTGGGTTGCACGCACAAATCTACACCCGCGCATAGGTTCGAAAATCTGGCCCTAAGTGAAAAAGGATTTTCTACTAATTGTTTTGAATACGCTACATACTAAAGTCAGGGAATACCCCTTAGACTTTGTATTTTATTAACATTTACCTGTTCTATTCCACTCATGATTTTATAGACCTCTATCATATTCCTCCAGAACTATTTATTTCCCAAGCTGAACAGCCCTAACCCCTTTAGCCTTTTCATCCCCTTATCATTGTGGTCAGCCTTCTTTCACCTTTTTTGAGATACGGCGACCAGAACTGCACACAATACTCCAGGTGCAGCCTCACAATGGAGAGATATAGATGCATTTTGACATTTGCTTTTTTATTTTTCATTCCATTCCTAAAAATATGTTCGCTTTTTGACCGCCACTGCATGCTGAGCTGATTTAAAAAATGTGTCCACTAGGATGCCCAGATCTTTTTCCTGGGTGGTGATTCTTATGGTTAAATCTTTTTATTGAATTTCATAAACATGAACATAATAGCAATAGGAACGGAATACAACTCGGGAACACTGGTGGACTCTGACCAGTGCCCCAATACTGCAAGAATATTCCCCAAAAAACACCCCAGTATAAAAGCCCCCCCCCCTCCCACAAGGCTGTGAAAGTTATAGCCCTCGAGAAGGTTCAGAGTGTGTCTCAGAAATGTCATTCAGAAGCACACTCCGAGCTTTGTGGGGCAGCGACTGAATATAAGGATTCCATATCCAGAGAAAGGTCTTGGCCTTTTTCGAAATATCCACTTGTTCAACGTAGTTTTTAAAAATGCACATGACATGCACTAAATTCTGCCATTGAGTAAGGGTAGGAGGTTCTTCATTCAGCCAATTTTGTAAAATAACCTTTTTACCCAGCAGGAGCACTTTACGTGATGTCCAGGGGGATGTGGATCATGATATGTTGGATGACTCCAATAGGGACTTGTGTTTCTCCCCTTTGGAAGAGGAAGAAATTTCACCTGATTTAGAACTGCATCAGACTCTGCTTCAGTTTTTTTCACAAAGATGAATTGCTGAGTCTGTTGACTCAGACCCTGAAGACCCTCGATGTGGATGGGGGCGACGCTATGGGCTTGCAAAAGAAAGTTCCCATATTAGTCACCTTACGCAGAGCGCTCTGTTTCTTTTCCCTCCTGGATCCAATTCAAGAATTGATTGGCCTTGAAGGGAGTGCCCAGGAGGCAAGTTTTAAAGTGGGCATGCTTTAGCGAGTTTGTACCCCTTGGATCCGAAGGCAAGGGATCAGTTGCGATTCCCGAAGGTGGATGCCTTAGTTTGCACTGTTACTAAGAGAACCACCATTCCATTGGAAAGAGGGGCAGCTCTAAAATTTGCTCAGGCTAGGAGGATTGAGGCTATCCTTAAGCAGGCCTTTTTATTTATTTTTATATACCAACATTCAATCTGAGATATCACACCGGTTTACATTCAGGCACTGCAGGTATTTCCCTATCCCCAGAGAGCTTACAATCTAAGTTTTGTACCTGAGGCAATGGAGGGTAAAGTGACTTGCCCAAGGTCACAAGGCATGACAGCGGGACTGGAACCCTGGTCTCCTGGTTTGTAGCCCCCTGCTCTAACCCACTAGGCTATTCCTCCTCCCTAGAGGCCATGGCAATGAATTTGCAAATTGCTTCTTGCTGCTGCCTGGTGGCTCGGGCTGGTTTGCAGCTCTCTCAGGAGACACAAGGAGCAGGGTCCAATGGTGGATCGGTGATGGAACGGGGGCCGCATTCTTAGCTAATGAGGGCTGTAACTTGATGCAGATGGCTGCTAGAGGGGTGGCTTCTGTGACAGCAGCCAGACACCAATTGTGACTGTGAAATTGGTTGACCAACACTATTTCCAAATCCAGTCTCACAAGATTACCCTTTAAGGGTTTTCTTTTATTCAGCAACAAGTTGGAGAAAATGGTGAATAGCTGGAAGGAATCTAAGCTTCCTTACTGGAGGATAAGAAGGAGCATCACTCCTGTTGAGGTGAAGGGCCACTCCGGGGATTCCCATCGGATTGGTTCTTACAGAGGAGCAGCCATTCAAAGGTTTTTTCCCTTCAGAAGATCTCAGTCCTTTTGGCCTAGAAAGTCTCGAAAGAATGCAGGCTCCAGGTTTGGAGCTCCTACACCTTCATTGATTCGAAGGAGATAGGCGGACATCTATCTCTTTTATCAAAGGTGGGTCCTGAATACAATGGACCAGTGGGTCCTGGAAGTGGTGAGGGACAGATATGCTCTGGAATTTCACCAAATTCCTCCAGATGCTTTTATGGTCTCTCCATGCAACTCTCTACAGAAGAGAGTGACAGTGGAGACTACATTAAAGTGGCTGTTGGATTTGAAGGTCGTAATTCCTGTTCCCAGATTGCTATTCCATTTATTTTGTCATTCCCAAGAAAGAGGGGTCTTTTCGTCCCATCCTGGATCTCAAAGGATTCAATTGAAATTTGCGTGTGACTCATTTCTGAATGGAAACTCTACATTCCGTAATAATGGCAGTACAAACAGGGGAATTTTTCACATCGCTCAGTCTGAGGGAGACATATCTACATATTCCTATTGGCCGGGATTATTGTTTCCCGTGCTTTCTTGTTCTGAGACATCGTTATCAATTTCAGACTCTGCCCTTTGGGCTGGCTACTGCACCCAGGACCTTCTCCAAGGTAGTGGTGGTGGTAGCGGCGTCTCTGTGCATTCTAGTCAATCTGCATCTAGTCAAAAGTGCAGAAGAGAGTTGTTTGGCTTCTCACAAGGTAATCTCTTGTTTCACGAACTAGGCTGGGTGGTGAACTTTGCCAAGAGCAGCTTACAGATATCTCCGATGCTACAGTATCTCAGCATGTGATTCAATATGGAGCAGAACAAAGTGTTTCTGCTACAGATTCAAATTCAGAAGTTAATTACAAAGTTCAGACCCTGAGAAGGACTATTTGCCTGACAGTGTGGTCTTATCTGTAAGTCCTGGGGTTGATGGCAGCCAAGTTGAACGTTGTCTCCTGGGCAAGGGTGCATATGCGGCCCTCTTCACTGCACGTTACTCTCCCAGTGGAATCCGCGGTCTCAGGAGTACATGGTGAGATTCCACTTGCCATTAGAGGTGAGCATCCAGTTGCAATGGTGGTTACAAGCAGATCATCTCAGGAAGGGGATTTCCTTAAGACATCAGACTGGTTCTGTGTTGGGAGGCTCACTGTCAAGAGTTGGCGGCGCAAAGTCGCTGTGTGCCAAGGAGTGACAATGGCACATCAATAAGTTAGAAGCGAATGCAGTTAATCGACAATACCACAATGGTGGCCTACATCAATCATCAAGGTGGAACCAGAAACCAATAGGTGTTGGTGGAGGTAGATGCACTCATGGTGTGGGCAGAACAACATCTCCAGGACATATCCGCCTCCCACATTGCTGGGAAGGACAATGTACGGGCCGACTTTCTCAGCAGGCAAGAGTGGTAAATGACAGATGAAGGTTTTCAACTCCTAGTGTCACTCTGGAGTCGCCCTTATCTGGATTGGCTGACGACCTCCGGCAACACAAAGATACAAATGTACAAAGGGGAACAAAATAAGAGTGTTCCAGGACTACTCTGCTGCTGTATCAGAGCTGCGCAAGGGATTTACGCCAATCTGTTCTACACTGCACAATCAGAGCATAAAATTTTCTTTGATGTTCCCAGCCCGATTAAAAATCTGGCACGCAGAGAAAGTTCACCAATTTGAGTCGCCAGACACAGCCCAGGCTTTCATGGATAAAATAGGACACTGACTGAGCCGTTATAGTGGATTTGAGAGCCCGGGGGAATGGAATCCAGCGTGGGACAGCTATAATGGCGGATGACGGTGCGAGTTAGATGCATTAAAATATAAGGGGCTGCACGACAGATGGATTACAGTAAACATAGCAGGGTGGTGGAGCCTCTGAAGACTAAATCAGCCTCATATCCCTCAAGCTCCCTACCTCTACCATAACTAACTCCTGCAACACAAGAGACCTCCTTCTCCTTCCTGCTACCCTGTCTCCAGTTACTAAAGATCTTTGCCTTGGGGCTTATGTTTGAGATGCAACAATTTTAAGTAGAATTTACCTGTACAATAAATAATTTGAAACTTAAAAATTCTTTGTCTTGAGGACTGATTGGAGAAAAAGTTTAGCTGCCTAGATGGCAAACTCAGATGTCTGCCTGACCGAGAACAACAACAAAGCTCAGCAGATAATACACTTCCATCTGAATTCCATGATATGGAAGAGGGACTTCGGCATCTGGTATGCTCCATTTACGAGGGGTTTGAAACCTCTGCAAAAACAACAGCCAATGCTATAGCTGCCAGGAGACTGGCATGGTTACGTGCGAGTGCCATACGTGAAGACGTTCATGATAAGCTGACTAATCTGCCTTGTCGACCCGATAACTTGTTCGGAGATAAACTTTCCGAAACTGTGGTGAAGTTAAAGGAGCAGAAAGTAGCTGTACTTTCTTTAACTCAACATGACTCCTCAACATCAATTCGGTTCGTTCAAAAGACCTTTCCAGAGACGTCAGTATCGGCCTTATATTACCTATAGGCCTCAACCATACCAACCAAACCGCCAACAGCCTTTCCAACAACCAGCTTCTCGTCAACGCCCACGCGCACCTCGTCAACCACGCCAGACTACAGATCCTCAAACCCCTAAAAATCAGAGTTTTTAGAAATAATGCCGCCACCACTACACGCCCAGACAGTAGAAGGCCGACTTTCCCACTTCTTCACTCAATGGAGCAATATCACAATGGATTCCTGGGTCCTAAACATAATAAAAGACGGATATATTTTACATCCCCACCTCTTCTTCCGCATGAGTCCCAACAGATCTCAGAGTATTCATCGGGAGACACTCCTTCAGGAGGTCAGTCACTTACTTCAACAACACTGTATACAGGAAGTAAACCCCTCCCACCATCTGAAGGGATTTTATTCAAAATACTTCCTCATTCCTAAGAAATCCGGAGGTCTACGTCCAATTCTGGACCTACGTTTCCTCAACAAATACATTCGGAAAGAAAAATTCAAAATGATCTCTCTCAAATCAATCCTGGCACTGAAGTCAGGCTCACCGGTCTGTAGTTTCCCGGATCACACCTGGAGACCTTTTTAAATATCAGTGTTACTTTGGCCACCTTCCAGTCTTCAGGTACAATGGATGATTTTAATAATAGGTTACAAATTAAATGAAATAGGTCTGAAATTTCATTTTTTTAGTTCTTACAGAAACCTGGGTATATACCATCCGGTCCAGGTGATTTTCTACTCTTCAGTTTGTCAGTCTGGCCTACCACATCTTCCAGGTTCACCGTGATTTAGTTCAGTTCATCTGAATCATCACACCTGAAAACCATCTCCAGAATGGGAATCTCCCCAACATCCTAATCAGTAAATACCAAAGCAAAGAATTTGTTTAAATTTTATGCGATGGCCTTATCTTTCCTCAGTGCTTCTTTAAGTCTCGATAATCTAACAGTCCAATCGACTCCCTCACAGGATTTCTGCTCCGGATATATTTTTAAAAGTTTTTGCCTCTGTGGCCAACTTCTTTTCAAATTCTTTCTTAGCCTATCTTACCAATGTCTTACAATTTATCTTATTTTCTTCTGATAGATCCTTCTTCCACTTTTTGAATGAAGATCTTTTGGCTAAAATAGCCTCATTCACCTCGTTTTTTCGCTATGCTGGCAATCATTTGATCTTCCTTCCACCTTTCTTAAAGCGTAGAAAACATCTGGACTGTGCTTCTAAGATGTATTTTTTAACAATAGCCATGCTTGTTGCACACTCTTAACCTTTGTAGCTGCACCTTTCATTTTTTTTTTATTTTTCTCATTTTATTGTTTCCCTTTTGAAAGTTTAGTGCTAGAACCATGGATTTACTTGCTGTCCCCCTTCCAGTCATTAATTCAAATTTTATCATGTTATGATCACTATTGCCAAGTGGCCCCACCACCATTACCTCTCTCACCAAATACTGCATGTCACTGAGAATTAGAACTAAAATTCTTCTCTCTCTCCTCAGCTCCTGATCCAATTGCTCCATAAAACTGTCATTTATTCCATCCAGGAACTTTATCTCTCTAGCATGTCCCGATGATACATTTACCCAGTCAATATTGGGGTAATTGAAATCTCCCATTATATTGCACTACCAATTTGGTTAGCCTCCCTAACTTCTCTTAGCATGTCATCGTCCCTCTCATCATTTTGGCCAGGTGGACGGTAGTATACTCCTATCACTGTAATGGAGGCTATCTTGTACAAAAGCACCTGTACTGCGGCTCTGAAAGGAACTAAGGAACCAAGGACTACCTCCACAATGTTAGGCTCTGCAAAGGTGTCACTGCACCCTATTGTGGAAAAGAGTACAGTTTGTCGAGGCTATTACTATACCCTGTGGGTATTGTTATACTCTGTCATAGGTGTGTGTAAGGGTACCCCAGTATTGATGTGAGTGCAAGGGAATGTTTAAGATGTCTGTGTGCACCACTGTATGTGCGAGAACGAGTATGTCACAACACATGATCTCCAACAGCAGGACCTGTTGCAGCCCAACTCTGGCAAGTTTTAACCTATTCCCTGCCAGATCACATATAAGGTTCACCTTCTCCACTACAGCATGTTTTCCATATTGCTGTATCCCACTTTGGATGTGAATGTCTATAAGCTTAGCAATTTATTTTATAAGGTGAGGAGTATGTGTGTAACGACACACTACCTCACCTGTGGTATACAGTGTTACTGCATGGGCCAAGCATCACAGTTAGGCAATAAGAGAGTTGTGGTCAGGTGGGATCTCTGCAGCATCAAGAGGAAGAGAAAGATCCAAGCTGAAACTAAGAACAAGAAGGTGCAACTAAATAAAGCGTCAGCATCTCCAAGTGTGGCTCTGCAGGTAAGGCATTGCCGTACTTACCTCCTTATCTGTCATCTCACAAAACTCAAGCTCTGACTCGGTGGCAGACAACTGCTCCTCCTCATATTCTGCCATTTGAAAGCAATCTCTTCTAATCTTTGAAACCTAATAACACAAGCAGAGGTACATCAAAGCTCCTTTCCCTGTTTAAATTCTTGCAGTGTGGCTATTCCATGTAAAACTAGGAACTATTTAGTAGATAGGAGAACAAATTTTAATCCCAGACAATTCACGCATATCCAGCATAGCCCTCTGCTTCAACGGCAGGGGAGCAAGTCTGATACTTCACTTTCAATGCATAGCCAGCATGGCTCTCTGCTTCAACAGCAGGGGAGCAGGACTGATACTTCACTTTCAATGCATAGCCAGCATGGCTCTCTGCTTCAACAGCAGGGGAGCAGGACTGATACTTCACTTTCAATGCATAGCCAGCATGGCTCTCTGCTTCAACGGCAGGGGGGAATGAAGAAAGGTGGATCTATATTCAGGCAACAATCAACAAGGACTGAATTACAGTCTGAATAAACAGATAAGAATGGGTGCAGCTTGCTTATTGCGGTGGTTAATACCCCTAACTAAATTAAGCTATTTCACTTAGATGCAGTTCCAACACTGCTCTCTACATTAATGGCAGGGGTGGAAGGGAAATAGAATTAAAAAAAAAGGTTACTAAGAGCCAACAGAAACAGATAAGTATGTGAGAGAAAAAAAACAGTGCGAAAGCTTGCTGGGCAGACTGGATGGGCCGTTTGGTCTTCTTTGCCGTCATTTCTATGTTTCTATGTAATCTCTTCTCGCCCTAAAAGCATGATGTCTAGTGGGGTGTCCAGTTATGGTCCATGGAAAAGTTGGCCACCCCAGCTATATCGCTTGGTCCCACTGTCGAGAAGGGGGAAGGGATCTATTCTATATCTCTCAGTCCCAGTTGCAGGGGAAAGGCGAGGAAGGTGGTGGTGCAGTGGAAAGTTTTGTGTCTCTGGGGCCTAAAGAGGAGGGTCTGAGGTTTCTAACCCAGTATTTGGGGGAGGGCTGCTCTCTCGGTGCCAGGGGGGGTGGAAAGGCGAGGGGACTGCTTTGTCTCTCTCGGTAGAAGTGTTGGGGGAGAAGGATGCGGCGAAAGAGTTGGCTCTGTGCCTTCCAGTCCCAGAGCTGGCAAAGAGGAAGGGGTTTGCTCTGCCCCAGTATTAATGAGGAGGAAGAGGCTTGACCTGCGTATATCAGTTGTAAGGGGGGAAAGTCCGCTGTGTTAATTTTATTTGCAATACAGAATCAAGTCGGATTTCGTTTCTCATTAAAAAGGATAAGAAAACTCACTTACCTACGCGTGCTCCAACTACTGACCTCACTACACACTTCCGCTTCTCCCGGAAGTACATAAAGAATTAAAAGCACTTCCCGGTCCTTCAGAAACAGCGGCACACAACTTAGAACACTAGCGGAGGCATGTTTCCATGGAAACATCGTCACTTCCGCCTGTGTTCGTGGGAGGGTTGTTTTTTTTTTTCTTTTTTGCAGTGGGCGACACTTCCGGAGGTGTATTTCTATGGATACGACGATGTGTCCATGGAGATGGTGACATTTCCGGCGGGTGTCTATGGAGGAGCGACATTTCCGGTGTTGTGTTCCTTTGGACGGGGCAGCACTTCCGTCGATTTGTGTCCATGGAGACAGCAACACTTCCGCTGGCGTTTCCATGGAGACGTGGAACACATTGCCGGGACTCGGAGCGTGTAAGAGGTGAGTGTGCGGCGGGGATGTGGAGGGTGAGGGCGTCCTCGTTCCTGTCCCTAAACTTTGGGATAAATGAGTGCGCTCTACTCCCAGCACACAGAGCCCCCCTCCTCCGCTCCTGCAACCGAGGGTCTTCCTATGATTCAGATAACTGTATTGGCATGACAATTTTATATGTAATGTGCCGAACGATTACAATAAAAAGGTAGAAAAAGAAAATTACAAAATGATAATAAATCAAATAAAGCTAGAGGTTTTGCTACTGGTCCCTATTGTCCCTTTTCTGACCTGTTGGCAGGATCCCACATATTTTGCTGCTGTAGCCGCTATTTCTCCTGTTTCCTGCAGGATTATACAGAGAGCTCATTCTTTTGTGGCAAGGCTTGGATTTTCTCTCTCAGCTTTGGGAATGTGCCTCTCTGATCTCTTTTTGTTTGCACATGGCAGGAAGAAATACATTTCTGTTTCTCCAGTATTCCATTGTATACCTGGAGGAGAGGAGAGACAAGAGGTATAATTCTTGGTAACATAATCACACAATAAATGCCAGCAAGGTCCATCCAGTCTGCCCAATAAATAGTTTTTGTTAATAACTGCCCCTCTTTGCAGGTTCCCCCCATGTTTCTATTAAGGGTAGTAACTGCCGCTCCGTGCAGGTTACCCCCCATGATTCTATTAAGGGTAGTAACTGCCGCTCCGTGCAGGTTACCCCCCATGTTTCTATTAAGGGCAGTAACTGCCGCTCCGTGCAGGTTATCCCCATGTTTCTATTAAGGGTAGTAACTGCCGCTCCGTGCAGGTTCCCCCCCATGTTTCTATTAAGGGTAGTAACTGCCGCTCCGTGCAGGTTCCCCCCATGTTTCTATTAAGGGTAGTAACTGCCGCTCCGTGCAGGTTCCCCCCATGTTTCTATTAAGGGTAGTAACTGCCGCTCCGTGCAGGTTCCCCCCATGTTTCTATTAAGGGTAGTAACTGCCGCTCCGTGCAGGTTCCCCCCATGTTTCTATTAAGGGTAGTAACTGCCGCTCCGTGCAGGTTACCCCCATGTTTCTATTAAGGGTAGTAATTGCCGCTCCGTGCAGGTTACCCCCATGTTTCTATTAAGGGTAGTAATTGCCGCTCCGTGCAGGTTACCCCCATGTTTCTATTAAGGGTAGTAATTGCCGCTCCGTGCAGGTTACCCCCATGTTTCTATTAAGGGTAGTAACTGCCGCTCCGTGCAGGTTACCCCCATGTTTCTATTAAGGGTAGTAACTGCCGCTCCGTGCAAGTTACCCCCATGTTTCTATTAAGGGTAGTAATTGCCGCTCCGTGCAGGTTACCCCCATGTTTCTATTAAGGGTAGTAACTGCCGCTCTGTGCAGGTTACCCCCATGTTTCTGTTAAGGGAAGTAACTGCCGCTTCTTGCAGGTTACCTCCATGTGTCTGTTAAGGGCAGTAACTGCCCCTCTGTGCAGGTTACCCCCATGTTTCTGTTAAGGGTAGTAACTGCCGCTCCGTGCAGGTTACCCTCATATTTCTGTTAAGGGCAGTAACTGCCACTCCGTGCAGGTTACCCCCATGTTTCTATTAAGGGCAGTAACTGCCACTCCGTGCAGGTTACCCCCATGTTTCTGTTAAGGGTAGTAACTGCCGCTCCGTGCAGGTTACCCTCATATTTCTGTTAAGGGCAGTAACTGCCACTCCGTGCAGGTTACCCCCATGTTTCTATTAAGGGCAGTAACTGCCACTCCGTGCAGGTTACCCCCATGTTTCTGTTAAGGGCAGTAACTGCCGCTCCGTGCAGGTTACCCCCATGTTTCTGTTAAGGGCAGTAATTGCTGCACCGTGCAGGTTACCCCCATGTTTCTGTTAAGGGCAGTAACTGCTGCTCTGTGCAGGTTACCTCCATGTTTCTGTTAAGGGCAGTAATTGCTGCACCGTGCAGGTTACCCCCATGTTTCTGTTAAGGGTAGTAACTGCTGCTCCTTGCAGGTTACCCCCATGTTTCTGTTAAGGGCAGTAATTGCTGCACTGTGCAGGTTACCCCCATGTTTCTGTTAAGGGCAGTAACTGCTGCTCTGTGCAGGTTACCTCCATGTTTCTGTTAAGGGCAGTAATTGCTGCACCGTGCAGGTTACCCCCATGTTTCTGTTAAGGGTAGTAACTGCCGCTCCTTGCAGGTTACCTCCATGTTTCTGTTAAGGGTAGTAACTGCTGCTCTGTGCAGGTTACCCCATGCCCAATTTTCCAGTCTCACAAGGTCTTCCTGCAATTTATCACAATCTACTTGTGATTTAACTACTCTGAATAATTTTGTATCATCTGCAAATTTGATTATCTCACTCGTCGTATTTCTTTCCAGACCATTTATAAATATATTGAAAAGTAAGGGTCCCAATACAGATCCCTGAGGCACTCCACTGCCCACTCCCTTCCACTGAGAAAATTGTCCATTTAATCCTACTCTCTGTTTCCTGTCTTTTAGCCAGTTTGCAATCCATGAAAGGACATCGCCACCTATCCCATGACTTTTTACTTTTCCTAGAAGCCTCTCATGAGGAACTTTGTCAAATGCCTTCGGAAAATCCAAGTACACTACATCTACCGGTTCACCTTTATCCACATGTTTATTAACTCCTTCAAAAAGGTGAAGATTTGTGAGGCAAGACTTGCCTTAGATAAAGCCATGCTGACTTTGTTCCATTAAACCTTGTCTTTCTATATGTTCTGTGATTTTGCTGTTTAGAACACTTTCCACTATTTTTCCTGGCACTGAAGTCAGGCTAACCGGTCTGTAGTTTCCCGGATCGCCCCTGGAGCCCTTTTTAAATATTGGGGTTACATTTGCTATCCTCCAGTCTTCAGGTACAATGGATGATTTTAATGATAGGTTACAAATTTTTACTAATAGGTCTGAAATTTCATTTTTTAGTTCCTTCAGAACTCTGGGGTGTATACCATCCGGTCCGGGTGATTTACTACTCTTCAGTTTGTCAATCAGGCCTACCACATCTTCTAGGTTCACCGTGATTTGATTCAGTCCATCTGAATCATTACCCATGAAAACCTTCTCCATTATGGGTACCTCCCCAACATCCTCTTCAGTAAACACCGAAGCAAAGAAATCATTTAATCTTTCCACGATGGCCTTATCTTCTCTAAGTGCCCCTATAACCCCTCGATCATCTAACGGTCCAACTGACTCCCTCACAGGCTTTCTGCTTCGGATATATTTAAAAAAGTTTTTACTGTGAGTTTTTGCCTCTACAGCCAACTTCTCTTCAAATTCTCTCTTAGCCTGTCTTATCAATGTCTTACATTTAACTTGCCAAAGTTTATGCATTATCCTATTTTTTTCTGTTGGATCCTTCTTCCAATTTTTGAATGAAGATCTTTTGGCTAAAATAGCTTCTTTCACCTCCCCTTTTAACCATGCCGGTAATCGTTTTGCCTTCTTTCCACCTTTCTTAATGTGTGGAATACATCTGGACTGTGCTTCTAGAATGGTATTTTTTAACAATGACCACGCCTCTTGCACATTTTTTACTTTTGTAGCTGCTCCTTTCAGTTTTATTCTAACAATTTTTCTCATTTTATCAAAGTTTCCCTTTTGGAAGTTTAGCACGAGAGCCGTGGATTTGCATACTATTCCTCTTCCAGTCATTAATTCAAATTTGATCATATTATGATCACTATTGCCAAGCGGCCCCACCACCGTTACTTCTCTCACCAAGTCCTGTGCTCCACTGAGAATTAGATCTAAAATTGCTCCCTCTCTCGTCTGTTCCTGAACCGATTGCTCCGTAAAGCTATCATTTATTCCATCCAGGAACGTTATCTCTCTAGCGTGACCCGATGATACATTTACCCAGTCAATATTGGGGTAATTGAAGTCTTCCATTATTACTGCACTACCAATTTGGTTAGCTTCCCTAATTTCTCTTAGCATTTCACTGTCCGTCTCACCATCTTGACCAGGTGGACGGTAGTATACCCCTATCACTATAGTTTTCCCCGACACACAAGGGATTTCTACCCATAAAGATTCAATTTTGCATTTAGTCTCATGCAGGATGTTTATCCTGTTGGTCTCTATGCCATCCTGGACATAAAGCTCCACACCGCCTCCCGGGTGCTCCTCTCTGTCATTGCGATATAATTTGTACCCCGGAATAGCACTGTCCCATTGGTTATCCTCCTTCCTCCATGTCTCTGAGATGCCAATTAAGTTTATGTCATCATTCATTGCTATACATTCTAATTCTTCCATCTTACTTCTTAGACTTCTGGCATTAGCATACAAACATTTCAAAGTTGTTTTTTTTTGTTTGTATTTTCATTCTGCTTTTTAATTGATAGGGATAAGTTAGTATTTTTTAGCTCAGGTGAGTTTTTAAGTACAGGCACTTGGACTACTTTTCTTATTATTGGAACCTCACTGTCGGGATGCCCTAATTCTAATGCATCATTAGTATCCTTTGAAGATACCTCTCTCCGAACCATGCGCTGCTGAGCGACTGTCAGCTTTCCCCTTTGTTCTAGTTTAAAAGCTGCTCTATCTTCTTTTTAAAGGTTAGCGCCAGCAGTCTGGTTCCACCCTGGTTAAGGTGGAGCCCATCCCTTCGGAAGAGACTCCCCCTTCCCCAAAACGTTCCCCAGTTCCTAACAAAACTGAATCCCTCTTCTTTGCACCATCATCTCATCCACGCATTGAGACTCCGGAGCTCTGCCTGCCTCTGGTGATCCATATGTACCGGATCTTCTTCATCAAGGACCTGTTTGTTTCGACCAGGTCGAACGCTTCCGTCTAGTGGCATGGCTTTTGAGAGGAGAAGGCTGAAGTCCAGAGATTATTTGGATGCGGTAGTAACCACCCTTTTAAGGTCCCGCAAAGCTTCTACATCTTTATCTTACGTGCAGGTCTGGAAGGTATTTGAGACGTGGTGTCTTGCTCGAGATGTGGTGCCTACTCGAGCATCCGTGCCTGAGGTCTTACACTTTCTCCAGGATGGTTTGGCAAAGGGGCTCTCGTGTAGTTCCCTACGGGTTCAGGTGGTGGCCCTGGCGTCATTGCGCAGTCAGGTACAAGGTGTGTCTTTGTCGTCGCATCCAGATGTGGTTCGATTTCTTCGAGGTGCTAAGCATTTACGTCCACCGTTACATAGCCCTTGTCCTTCCTGGAATCTGAATTTGGTATTGAAGGCATTGTGCGGCGCTCCCTTTGAGCCTCTTTGCAAGTCTACCCTAAAAGGTTTGATGCTGAAGGTGGTGTTCTTGGTGGCCATTGTCTCAGCAAGGCGGGTTTCCGAGCTCCAAGCTCTGTCTTGTCGGGAGCCCTTTTTACGAATCTCGGAGATGGGGGTGTTGCTTCGTACAGTTCCTTCTTTTCTACCTAAGGTGGTATCTGCTTTTCATCTCAATCAAACAGTGGAACTGCTGCGTTTGCAGATTTGGATAGGGCGGATCCTTTGTCTAAGGATTTGCGCCGGTTGAATGTCCATCGGACGCTGTTGCATTACCTAGAGGTTACTAACACCTTCCGGGTATCAGACCATCTGTTTGTGCTTTGGAGCGGACCTCGTCGGGGTAATGCGGCCTCCAAGACTACTATTGCTCGCTGGTTGAAAGAGGCTATCAGTTCTGTGTATCTGTTGCAGGGTAGGCCTTTACCAGTGGGTCTCAAGGCACATTCTACGCGGTCCCAGGCTGCGTACTGGGCGGAATGCCACCATATATCCCCAGAGGAGATTTGTAGGGCAGCGACATGGAAGTCCTTACATACGTTCGCCCGGCATTATCACCTGGATGTTAGGGCTCCAGGCAGCGGGGATTTTGGGCAAAGTTGATATAAACTTGATTTTTTTCAAAGTGTGTGTGTAAACTAAGAAGCACAAATTATGCCCTGCAAAGAGCAAGTATAACATTCTGTGGGTGAATTTGTGTGCATTATTTTGGATAATTTTCAAAGCAAACTTTTATGCATAAATTTCTTTTGAAAATTGACATAATATGCATTTTTAAAGATTATGCAGGTTGTTATAAAACTATCCCTTTTGTGTCCGTCTATAATTACAGCTTGCCTTGTTATGAAAAGGGACTTGTCTGTAGTTGAAAACAATGTTGTTCCTGATTGAGAATAGTAAATTTTTTGTTCTTTTTTCCCCCCAGATTACAGGGTTGTACATGAACCATGTCTGTTATTGTGGCTCAGACTTTCTACATCTTTGGGCTCCGGGCAAAGGTGCTGAATAATATTGGTTTCGTTGATGAGCAAACAATAATATTTCCTTCAGGAAACAACTGTGTGAAGTATAACATTGATCAGAAATGGCAAAAATTTATTACAGGTAAAATCTGAATTCTCCTGCTCTATTGATTTCCGGTATAGTGTAAATTTACAGTCCCAAACACACATAGGGGATAGGGAAATACCACAGTACCTGAATGTAATCCACTTTGAAGTGCTGAAAAAAAGTGCAAAAAGCGGAATATAAATAAATAAAATATAAAAATAAAACATAAAATGAGAGAGTCAGAAAGCCACACAGAACCAGCAAGCTGAAATAAACACAATTTACAGAGAATGCGCAATTAGCAAGAAACACAAATACATCTTTTCATAGAAATCTATATAAATAAAAATGTAAATGTTCGTTTGTTCAAAATCTTAAATCTCCAAAGGTTCTTCACTGATTGCTTTGAAATTTTGAGACAATGTTGCATTCGAATACGCGCGTGTTTTTATATACCTATATTATATAGATGTCACACCTGTGACAGGTAAAAACATGCTTTTTTGGAAAAACAGCGTCATCTGTTGGACGTACAAGCAACACACGCTATCTACAGTATAAATGGGCTCTGACCCACGGCCCGCAAATGCGCAGTAAAGAGCAGCTCTACTGCGCATGTACGGACCATTCAGATCTGCGCTACGTGCTGGGTGTCACAGAGGGGAGGAGGAAAGGGCAGACGAGTCGCTGCTCTGAGAAACAGCTCAGACCGTTCCTCCCCCGCTGGGGAAGGGGGAGGGAGTAGGGACTGCCGGACAGTTACACACAGGAGGAGGAAAGGGTAGAAGAGTCGCCGAGCCAGTCCGTCCACCGCCGGGCAAGGGGGGGAGGGAGTTGGGACGACCGGAGCAGAGCAAATGCAGTAGAAAGCAGCTGTGAAGAGATCACAAACAGCTGCAGCCTGCAGCAGCCAAAAGCGCAAAGAGCTGAACAGAGAACAGCAAGCCCTCCTCCCCCGCCCCCTGAGACCCGCAGATATGGAGAAGCCAAGTAAAGAGCCCGCAACTGTGGGGGGGGGGGGGGGGCGGGGAGAGGGAAGTCAGTGCTGTCAGCCTGCCCGTGGGTCTCAGCCGCCACGGGAAGAGTTTACATGGGCATCGCTCCACCCCCACTCCCAGCAAAGCACCGTCACGAAAGTTAAAGCCAGAGCCCTGCTCCCTCCTCCCTCTCAAGCCCCCGATCAGATTTCTTAAAGACACAGGTCTCCCAGAAAGAGCAAAGTACGCTGGGCAACGTGTCCCAAATCTGTTGCAGTGCCTGCCACCTGCCCTTTACAAGGGGGGGGGATGGACGGAGTGTTTTCCTCTCTTTCCCAGACACAACTGGCGTGGGAACTTTGCAAGCTCTTGCGAGTGCAGAGCAAAGACTTAGGTGGGGCGGGGACAAAAATCCCGCCCGTTTTAACTGTGTGAGAGAGAAGTGTGTTAATGTGCGCTGAAGGTGAGTGTGAGTGCCAGAGAGAGAGGGAGACTACGTGAGGGATTGTGTATGTGTGTGAGAGAGATTGGGCGTGCGTGTGTGAGAGGGACAGAGGGAGAGTGTATGTGCAAGAGAGAGAGAGAAAGCCTAAGTAGGGGGCTGTATGTATGAGAGAGAGAGTCTCTACCCCCCCCCCCCCCTCCAGCTCTCCACTTATAGGTTAGAGTGGAAGGGGTTCAGTGTAGAGGGGAATGGGAGAGCAAAGGAGTTGGGGCCTGTAAGGATAGAGTGAAAGGGGTCTGAGCCTGTCCCTCCGCCATCGGGGAAGGAGAGAGGGAGTTGGGATGGCAGGACCATTACGCCTTGCGAGATCCCCCTCGGCCACCGCTGAAGCTCCTACCGCCGCCGCCGCCTCTGCCCCTTCGTGGTGCTGGGGGGGGGGAGCGGAGCAGAGCAAAGACGTAGGAGGAGAGGGGACAAAAATCTCGCCCGTTTTAACGGGCTTAACGGCTTGGACTACATATTTTACGATTCCATTTCAATGTTTCCGATTGCATTGTTAAATTGAATTTTCATAGATTTTGATTTATTTTCATTTGGATGTAATTATTTCGTGTGACATTGCGTTGGAATTGAGCTGTGCCGTTTACCATACCGTTCATTTAGTGAGTATAGTTTATGTTTTTTCTTTTTTCATTCTTTTTCATTTCTAGAATTATGCGGTTTACATCTAGACACGGATTGCTTCTCACATGGACAATTATATGTTGCGTGTTCTAGAGTCGGCAAACCAGACAATCTCTATATCTGCACAGACAATGAACAACAAAAAATATTGTATACCCACAAGCATTGTGAAATGAACCATATTCGAAACGTGCGCTTTCTCTTTTCTTTCTTTTCCATTTAACCAGACTGAGCCACAGCAACGCGTGGCCGGGTATCTATATATTCGCAGATAGCGGGACATGCACAATATACACACTTTCATTGAAACATTCCCACATAACTTTAAGAAAAAGCCTGAAACATACACACATACTCTCTCTGACACCCATATTTACAAAAGGACAGAAATACACAAACTCAGGAAAGCATCTACAGATGAACCCATTTATACTGTTAATTGTTGCCAGAGTATGTTATTAAAGTTATGTAAATAGTGTAATTTATGTGTTGACTGACAAAATAATTTCTTAAATTTGTCTTAAATCTGCTGGCTATTACTTTCATGAAGTTTCTTCTTGTTTTAGTATTTGAAAGGATAAATAACCATTCTTTACTTACCCATTCCACCCCACTCTTGATTTTATAAATATCTATCACATCTCCTCTGTCACAGTTGTGAGCCCTTGTGCTGTGGCATAGTTGATGTAACCTAGCGGACAAACCCACCAGGCCCAAGCTGAGGCTGGCGGACATGCCCTGGCAGGGACAGCGTTGAACCTTCACTTATTCCTGCAGGTTGAGCCCTTGGGTTCCGGGTGCCAGCAGGACTTAGGTGAATGTCCCAAGGGGCTGTCAGAGTGAGAGAGTCCAGAGTTGGGCTATGGTTAGGGCAGGCAGCAGTCAGACAGTTACCAGATTCAGGCCAAGGGTCAGGGCAGGCAACAATCGAGGCAAAATCAGAATCCGTAACAGTTGTCAGGGGCAAGTGGCAGGCAAGAGAGAGGTCCAAGTTCACAGCGAAGATCAATACCAGAGTATCAAGCAGACATGGGACCAAGAGGAAAAAAGGCAGGAGTAACGCTGGTACAGGACAGGCTGGACAAGACAAGGCAGGATCAGGAGCATGACAGGATCCAGACAGCAACACACACTGCAAGGCTGCAGGGGATCTGCTGCTGAGGGCCCAGGGTTTAAATACTCAGCTGCAATGATTACATCAGGGAGCACCTAGTAGAGGTTTCCCACAATGGAGCCTTCTTAATCCTATGTGCATCACGGAGGCCAGCATCAAGAGGAACAGAATGGTAGCATCTATTCTGCCGGAGGAGAGAACGCGGTGTACCGGGGTCTGGACGACTGGGGCTCCACGCGAGCAGCCAAACATTACACTCTGTCACCTCTTCTCCAAGCTTAAGAGTCCTAACCTATTTATCCTTTCTTCATACAGGAGCTGTTCCAATACTTTTATCATTTTTGTTACCTACTCTGTGCCTTTTCTAGTTTTGCTTTATCTTTCTTGAGATGGGGCAACCAGAATTGCATAAGTACTCAAGGTGAGATTGCACCATAGATTTGTTGTTTCGGTTTCGCCTGCTGTGCAGCCTCCCTTCCACTAGGGGTCCTCAGCGAGCACTGCTCCCAGCTGTGCAAGTTACCTTCTTACTGATCACTTGATTTCTCAGCCCTAGCCTTATTTAACCCAGACTTTTTAGTCCCTCATTGCCTCCTCATTGTGTCACCTCAGCTCTCTGACCTGGCCAGCCTTGCCTTGTTATGCTACCTTGCCTTGCAGCATACCTGGACCTTATAATTTGCCTTGTGGCCTACCTGGGCCTCTTTTTATTTCATTTATTTTCATTTATTAAATTTATTAATTGCTCAACACAAGAAGGTCTAAGTGATTTACAATATAAATAATATTCATAATAAAAACATAAATATCAAAACATAAAACACATAAAAACATTCAATTAGCTTAACAAACAATAAATGGTTATTTATTTAATCTCTCCTGTCTCACCTTCTGGCCTGTCCGTGCTTCCTGCCTTGTTCTATAGCCTACCTTGGCTCCTTGCCTTGCTCTGCAGCCTTCTAGGCTCTCCTGCATTGTTCAGTGGCCTACTGGGCTTGCCTTGTGGCCTTCGAGGCTGCTAGACCTGTCTCATGCCCTGTTGGGCTTTCTTGTTTACTGTTGCATCTCCTAGTTCTGTCCTTGTCTTGTTCAGTTCTTGTCCTGCCCAGCCTAGTTCAGTCCCTGTCTGTTTCCCAAGCATTGCCCTTGTCTTTGGTTCAGGCCTGTCTGTATCTACCCCCTGCTTTCCTCTGTACCAACCTTACTGCTAGTGCCTGGATCCAGCTCCCAGCCTGTACACAGCTCCCTGTCCATGCCTGCTCCAGCCATGATGTACTGCAGGAAATAAGTCCTATCAGCCCCCAGAACCTAAGGGCTCATTCTGCGGGGGAGGGTTCTGGTTAGGCAGAAGATCAGTGCTTCCTGACTCCAACCTGCCAGACTGTGATGATGGGCTTGATGGACACTTGGTTTGATCCAGTATGGCAATTTCTTATGTTCTTATGACAATGAAAAGTATGACTGGAAGTCAAGCTATACTACCGTGTTTCCCCGAATATAAGACAGCGTCTTACTTTCTTTTTACCCCCAAAAGTCCCACTATGTCTTACTTTCAGGGTATGTCTTATATTGGAAAAACAGTCGAATTTTTTAAATACCTGTCGGAGGACCGCGTGGGTCCAGGCGGCTGGCGGCGGGAGCCGGGTGGTCACGTGTTACCGTAAATCTAGGCCGCGGGCGGGTGGGCGCTTGTTCCAGGCGGCGGCGGGTGGACGCGCGTTAAATCTAGGCCGCGGGCGGGTGGGCGCTTGTTCCAGGCGGCGGGGGGGGGGGGGGGGGGTGGACGCGCGTTAGTTCGAGACGGCCGGCGGGCGGCCGCATGTTAAATCTAGGCCGGGGTCGCACAGGCGCGCATTCATTCACTGCCGGTGGGGGCTGCCCCACCGGCAGTGAATGAATGCGCGCCTGTGCGACCCCTGCGATTCAATGCTCAAGGCAGTCACATGCCGTGACGTCACGGCATGTGACTGCCTTGAGCATCGAATCGCAGGGGTCGCATTCATTCACTGCCGGTGGGGGCTGCCCCACCGGCAGTGAATGAATGCGCGCCTGTGCAACCCCGGCCTAGATTTAACACGCGACCACCCGCCGCCCGCCTCGAACTAACGCGCGTCCACCCGCCCCCCCCCCCCCCCCCCCCCTGCCGCCTGGAACAAGCGCCCACCCGCCCGCGGCCTAGATTTAACACGCGTCCACCCGCCCCCCCCCCGCCGCCGCTGCCGCCACCTGGAACAAGCGCCCACCTGCCCGCGGCCTAGGTAACACGCGACCACCCGGCTCCCGCCGCCAGCCGCCTGGACCCACGCGGCCCTCCGACAGGTATTTAAAAATAATTTTTTTACTACATCTTACTTTCGGGGGATGTCTTACATTAGCCGACCCCCCTAAAATTCCCACTACGTCTTACTATCAGGGGTGTCTTACTATCGGGGAAACACGGTAGGTTACATTATGCTTAAAAAAGGACAGGGAAAGATGCATTAACCCCATTATGTTCCAATGTCCTATTTAGAGGATAACTTCTTAAAAAATTTGGGACATAATGGGTCTTCTTGGTGTGTGGGTAATTGCAAGGTTCTTATGGCCTGGTTTGGCCTCTGTTGGAAACAGGATGCTGGGCTTGATGGACCCTTGCTCTGACCCAGCATGGCAATTTCTTATGTTCTTATTTATTTATTTAGCATTTTTATATACCGATATTCATGTAAAAAATTACTTCGGTTTACATTAGAACATGAACTGGCATGTAAGAATGCATTACATCACAACAAGGGGTACATTAACTGGGATCAACCGGGCAATAGAAGATGGGCTCTTCCGGAGAGCCGGAGGAAAAAGAGCTAAACAAATTGACTGTACCTAAGGGTACCTAAAAGCTGAAAAGAGTCTTATGTCTAGGGAACCTGAGAAACTGAAAGTGTCATGTACACAGGGTACCTGTATACGGAACTAATCTTCTGAAGAGTGGATGTGGAAGGAACGAATGAATTAAGGGAAAGCTTGCTCAAATAGCCAGGTTTTGAGTCTTTTTTTGAAGGTAATCAGGCATTGTTCGCGCCGAAGATCTGGTGGGAGAGCATTCCATTGCTGCGGGCCAGTTGTGGAGAGAGCTCGTTTCCTTAATGTGCTTTTTGCGGGGGGAAGGGGGGGGGGTCTCTGTAGGCAGATCTTACCGGTCTGGAGGGTAAGTGCGGACGAAGTGGGATATTAAGGTCCAATGGAGCAGTATTGTGGATGGCTTTCTGTAGGACCATGAGGACTTTGTACATAATTCTGAACTTGATTGGGAGCCAATGTAAGTTCCGTAGGATGGGTGTGATATGGTCTCTTTTATTGGTCTTAGAATCCTTGCTGTGGCGTTCTGCAACATCTGTAAGGGTTTGATGGAATTTGCTGGGAGCCCAATCAGAAGCGAGTTGCAATAGTCAATTTTTAAGAAGATGATTGCTTGGAGAACTGTGCGGTAATCTTGGAAGTGGAGGAGAGGTCTCATCCGTTTTAGGACTTGTAGTTTAAAGAAACAGTCCTTCGTGGTGTTGTGGATAAATTTTTTTAGGTTTAGCTGATTATCCATGATGATTCCGAGGTTTCTTACTTGTGTAGATGGAGGGGGTTGCATTGTGGAAAGCAGATTGTTAGCAGTAATATGATTGGCATCCTGAGAGATGAGGAGGATTTCTGTCTTATTAGAGTTAAGGATGAGGTTGAGGCTTGAGAGCAGGTGGTTGATTGATTTAAGGCAATTGTTCCAGAAGCAGAGGGTTTTGTGAAGGGAGTCTGTAATCGGAATAAGAATTTGCACATCATCGGCATATATGTAGTGAGTTAGCTTTAGGTTGGAAAGGAGCTGACATAGCGGAAGAAGGTAGATGTTGAAAAGGGTAGGGGATAAGGAGGAGCCTTGTGGAACGCCCAGGGATGAGCTGACAGGTTGAGATTCTTTAATGTTGATTTTTACCTTATGTTCTTAGGATGTTGGGGAGATACCGGTTCCGGAGAAGATTTTCAGGGGTAATGATTCAGATGGATTGAACCAAATCACGGTAAACCTAGAAGATGTGGTAGGCCTGATTGACAAACTGAAGAGTAGTAAATCACCCGGACCGGATAGTATACACCCCAGGGTTCTGAAGGAACTAAAAAATGAAATTTCAGATCTATTAGTTAAAATTTGTAACCTATCATTAAAATCATCCATTGTACCAGAAGACTGGAGGGTGGCCATTGTAACCCCAATATTTAAAAAAGGCTCCAGTGCGATCTGGGAAACTATAGAACAGTGAGCCTGACTTCAGTGCCATAAAAAATTGTGGAAACTATTCTAAAGGTCAAAATCACAGTACATATAAAAAAATTGTTATGGTTAAGCAGTGTTTGGGTGGATTCTTGAGTACTGTGGCAGATGACCACGCCCACGGGGAGGAGCCCTGTGAGGCACCACAGTACTGGGCTAAACGCAGGATGCACAAACACAGTGTTAGTTCTTTATTTATACAGCTTGAAGTATATCACCAGAGATGGCAGTAGTGAGGTAGTCTGGATATAGCAGTCTCAGGACCCTCGGCAGAGGGCACCCTTCTCACCCCGTTGGTATAGGGGAGTTCCGGTGTAGGTTTCCCAGCAAGGCAGTACTGTGGATGAGATAGACTGAGAGTTAGATTACTCACTAAATGGTTGCTGTAGATATGCAATTCCACCAGGTTGAAGAAGATGGTACAGGCACCGAGGCAGGGAGAGCAGGCCCTTGAGGATCGAGTACCTGATCCCTATAAGGCACCTGAAATAAAGCAGAGGGCCCCCGAGAAGCGGGTACCCAGGTTAGCAATACCCCGAAGGGCAGAGAGAGAGAGCTTCCAGCAGCAGCACGGAAGCGGCAGAGTAGCTTAGACCAGCCGAAACCAATCCTTTGCTAACTCAACGAGCTACCAACATAGTACAGGCTATATAGCTGGATGGCGTGACGTCCGTAGAGGGGAACACCCTCGAGGTTCACGCCAATGCTGGAATAAAAACATGGGTGGCGTGCGCACGCACACCTTAGTAGGCCGTTGGGAGGAGCATGGCGGGAGGCAGCACCATAGCCATTCCGGGGACGCCGGAGAGATCGGCTTGTAGACACGGCGGTGGCCATTTTCCCAAGGGAAGTGGGAGGTGCCGTGAACAAGGTGAGGCAAAAGGGGCGAAGCCTTCTAGCACTGACAGACGCAACAAAAAGATATCGTTTAATGGAACACAGCATGGATTTACGCAAGGCAAGTCTTGCCTCACAAATCTACTTCTTTTTTTTTTAAGGGATTAATAAACATGTGGATATAGGTGAGCCAGTAGATGTAGTGTATTTGGATTTTCAGAAATCGTTTGACAAAGTCCCTCATGAGAGGCTTCTAAAGAAACTAAAAAGTCATGGGTTAGGAGGTGGTGTCCTTTCGTGGATTACAAACTGGTTAAAAGGAAACAGAGAGTAGGATTAAATGGTCAATTTTCTCACTGGAAAAGGGTAAACAGTGGAGTGCCTCAGGGATCTGTCCTTGGACCAGTGCTTTTCAATATATTTATAAATGATCTAGAAAGGAATACAACAAGTGAGATAATCAAATTTGCAGATGATGCAAAATTATTCAGATGTAGAATTTGTGGACCCTTGGACCGATCGGAACCAGATGGTGAGCCGCTGAGTGAGGTGATAGTGGAGGTCCCGATCGGAAGGCGGCAAGGACGGAGCTGTGAGTGGCTGGAAGGAGATCCTGGAAGGCTCTATGCGACCAAGGGCCGTGGCAAGGAAAGATGGAACTGTGGAGCTGGTACAATGGTGAGGTGATCTTCGCCCTGGAAGCCGAGCCTCCCCCGAGAGGAGCTCGTAGGAGTTCGGCCGCTGGGACTTAGGAGATTCACCCTGGAAGCCGGCGCCCCCCCAGGAGGAGCCCGTAGGGGCCCGGCCGCTGGGACTTAGGAGAGCCCGCGGGGGCGGAGTCAGACGGAGTCCAAGGTTGTTGCTCACCAGGCCTGAGTCGTGTACCAGAGAATCGTCACTTGCCAGTCCGGGATCAGAAGCCAAAGATCGCTGTCAGCCAAACCGGGGTCCGAGAGCCAGGAGTCGTCGTAAGCCAGTCCGAGGTCCAGAGCCAGAGGGATCACCGAAAGCCGTACCAGGGTCAGAAGCCAAGAGTTGTTGTAAGCCGGTCCAGAGTCAGAAGCCGAGAATCGCCGTAAGCCAGACCAGGGTCAGGAAACACAGGAAGACAGCAACTGGAAACAGGGAAAACCTGGGAACCTCGTTGCAAGGCAAGGTCTGGTTCCAGCTGCAGGGCTTAAGTACCCTGCAGCGTCTGACGTCATCGGGGGGCGTCCCTGTAAGTTTCCCGCGCTGGTCCCTTTAAATATCGAAGTGAGGCGCACGCGCGCGTCTAGGGGGCGGAGCCTACCGCCGCGAGACGCCGGCTGCTTCGGCGTGGCAGGGAAGCAGAAGCCGAAGGAGCTGCAGGCCCGGGCGAGGTGGGGAGACGCCGGGCCTGTGGCGGCAGAGGTCCCTGGAGGCCTGGGGAGCGCGGAGCTCGTCTGGCTTCCCGATGAGGTAGGAGGAGATTCCGGGGTCGGCCCGGAATCGCAACATCAGAGTAGTTAAATCACAAGCAGATTGTGATAAATTGCAGGAGGACCTTGCAAGACTGAAAGACTGGGTATCCAAATAGCAGATGAAATTTAATGTGCACAAGTGCAAGATGATGTATATAGGGAAAAATAATCTATGCTGCAGTTACACGATATTAGGTTCCATATTAGGAGCTACCACCGAGGAAAAAGATATAGGCGTCATAGAGGATATACATTGACATCGTCAGCTCAGTGTGCTGCAGCAGTCAAAAAAGCAAACAGAATATTAGGAATTATTAGGAAGAGAATGGTGAATAAAACATAAAATGTCATAATGCCTCTGTATTGCTCCATGGTGAGACCGCACCTTGAGTACTGTGTAGAATTCTGGTCGCCACATCTCAAAAAAGATATAGTTGTACTGGAGAAGGTACAGAGAAGGGTGACCAGAATGATAAAGAGAATGAAACAGCTCCCCTATGAAGAAAAGCTAAAGAAGTTAGGGCTGTTCAGCTTGGAGAAGAGACTGCTGAGGGGGGGGGGGGGGATATGATAGAGGTCTTTAAAATCATGAGAGTTCTAGGATGGGTAAATGTGAATCTGTTATTTACTCTTTCGGATAATAGGACTAGGGGACATTCCATGAAGTTAGTGAGTAGCACATTTAAAACTAATTAGAGAAAATTCTTTTTCACTCAACGCAAAATTAAACTCTGGAATTTATTGCCAAAAGATGTGGTTAGTGCAGTTAGTGTAGCTGGGTTTAAAATAGGTTTGGATAAGTTAATGGAGGAGAAGTCCATTAACTGCTATTAATCAAGTTGTCTTAGAGAATAGTCACTGCTATTACTGGCATCAGTAGCATGGGTTCTACTTAATGTTTTGGTACTTGCCAGGTACTTGTAGCCTGGATTGGCCACTGTTGGAAACAAGATGCTGGGCTTGATGGACCTTTGGTCTGACCCAGTATGGCAATATTTTATGTTCGTATTTTCTTAAGAAATATAAAGGATCCCAAAAGAAGGAACACAACATAGACTATCTGGTGAAACTGAGGGAGACGAAGAAAACAATCAAGAAAGCAAAAAGTCAGGCGGAAGAAAGGATTGCCAAAGAGGTAAAGCGAGGTAACAGAACATTTTTCAGATACATCAGAGAAAGGAGAAAGGTCTGAAGTAGTATAGTGAAATTGAAAGGTGAAAAGGATCAATGTGTGGAGACAGACAAAGAAATGGCAGAAATATTAAACAAATACTTCAGTTCAATGTTCATGAAAGAAGACCCTAGAGAAGGACCTTCACTAATTAACAAGACATTGGAAGGGGGTTGAGTAGATGAAACACCATTTACAGAAGACAACATATAGGAAGAGCTAGGAGAACTAAAAGTTGACAAAGCTATGGGGCCTGATGAGGTTCATCCCAGGATTCTTAGGGAGGTCAGAGATGTGCTGGCGGTTCCGCTGCACTACCTGTTCAAAAGATCCCTAGAAACGGGAGTGGTGCCGAGCAATTGGAGAAGAGCAGTGGTGGGCCGCTTCACAAAAGTGGGAGCAGAGAGGATGCTGGAAACTACAGGCCGGTTAGCCTCACCTTGGTGGTGGAAAAAGTAATGAAGGATAGGATAGTGAACTATCAACACTCAGGAGGATTGCTGGACCAGAGGCAGCATGGATTCACCAGGGGAAGGTCCTGTCAGACAAATCTGATTGATTTTTTTGATTGGGTGACTGAGGAAGAGCACTCGATGTGATCTACTTGGATTTCAGCAAAGGTTTTGATGCGGTCCTGCACAGGAGGCTTGTGAATAAAATGAGAAGCTTGGGAGTGAGCACCAAGGTGGTGAAGTAGATTACAAACTGGTTGACAGAAGACAGCGTGTGATGGTAAATGGAACCTACTCTGAAGAGAGAGTGGTATTAAGTGGAGTGCAACAGGGATTGGTGTTGGGACTGGTCCTGTTCAACATCTTTGTTAGTGACGTTGTGGAAGGGATAGAAGGTAAAGTTTCTTTAATTGCGGATGATACTAAGATCTGCAACAGAATGGACACACTGGAAGGAGCAGAGAGAATGAGATGTGATTTATGGAAGCTTGATCAGTGGTCGAAGATATGACAGCTGGGATTCAATGCCAAGAAGTGCAGAGTCATGCATCTGGGGTGTGGTAATCCAAAAGAGTTGTTTGTGATGGCGGGTGAAGGGCTGTTGTGCTTGGAGCAAGATAGGGACTTTGGGGTGATAGTGTCTAGCAATCTGAAATCAGCGAAGCAATGTGACAAGGAGATAGCTAAAGCCATAAGAATGCTGGGCTGCATAGAAAGAGGAATAACCAGTAAGAAAAAGGAGGTGATAATGTCCTTGATGAGGCCTCATCTTGAGTATTGTGATCAGTTCTGGAGACCGTATCTCAAATAAAACAGAAACAGGATGGAGGCGGTCCAAAGAAGGGCAACAAAAATGGTGGGAGGTCTCCATCAAATGACTTATGAGGAGAGGTTGAAGGAACTAAATATGTATACCCTAGAGGAGAAGAGATGCAGGGGAGATATGGTACAGCCTTCACATACCTGAAAGGTTTTAATGATGCTCATTTGATAAACCTTCTCTGTTGGAAAGAAATCAGTAGAACTAGGGGTCGCAAAATGAAACTCCAGGAAGGATGACTCAGAACCGACATCAGAAAATATTTCTTCATGGAGAGGGTGGTGGATCCCTGGAATGTCCTTCTGGAGGAGGTGGTGAAAACAAAAATTGTGAAAGATTTCAAAGGGGCATGGGATAAACACTGTGGATCCCTAAAAGCTAGAGGATGGAAATTAGGAAAAGAGAACAATGGGGTAACTTGCTGGTGTGGCGATTACTACCCTTATCTAATAAGCCTTCATACTGTTGATGCAACTCATTATTGCTCTCTGCTTTAATGGCAGGGGGAAAAGAGGAAAATGGGAATTAGTTTCTGTTATGCGTGCTGGCCGCAGCAGACCTGCGGCTCGGCCCCCTTACCTCTCTCAAGTGAATCCAGTGCCGGGTCCCTTGTCCCTGGCGGCAGTAGGCCCCCGGCTCCGTCCTCAGGCCGCCCCTGGTGCCTCTGGCTCAGCTACGGATTCTGGTGCTCCGCATCAGGCCTCTCTGCGTGGCCCATGGAGAGATGCCACCTCTCAACGTCATGCCCCTCCCTAGACGCGCGTGCACATCTCTAAGGCTTAAGTAGGGCCCGTGGCAAGAACCGAGCCATGGCCCCAGATGATGATGTCAGCAGAGCTCCGGTATTTAAGCCCAGACTCAGCTTCCTAAGATTGCCTTTGCAGCAGGTCCCCTCGCTGGTCGAGTACTCGTTGCCTCTTTGTGATTCTCCGTGTTCCTGGTTCCTGATCCTCGTTGACTCCTGTTCCTGATTTCCTCGTTCCTGCATTCCTGATCTTCAACCCTTCCTCAGATTGCCTTCACTGACTTTGACTCTGCTTTGCCTGACCACGCTATTGACTTTCTCCAAGCCCGGACCTCTGCTTTGCCCGACCACGCCGTTGACTCTCTCCAGACCCAGACCTCTGCATTGCCCGACTACTCCATTGCCTCTCTCCAGACCCAGACCTCTGCATTGCCCGACTACTCCGTTGCCTCTCTCCAGACCCAGACCTCTGCATTGCCCGACTACTCCGTTGCCTCTCTCCAGACCCAGACCTCTGCATTGCCTGACTACTCTGTTGCCTCTCTCCAGACCCAGACCTCTGCATTGCCTGACTTCGCACTTGACTCTCTCCTCGTCTAGACCTCAGCCTTGCTTGCCACTGCTTCCAGATTGCCACCAGCTCTGATTCCAGCTTGCCCTACGACACTTCTTCAGTCTACATCCTGGACCTGGCCTATTCAGGCTTCGGCCTGTTCTTGCTAGGGCGCCCTCTGTCTGACTTTGGTTCTGTTGGTGCCCGGGTCTCCAGGACTCTGCCTCGTCCAGTACAGATTGGTACTCTGTCCTGTTGCTGCCTCTGGGCTGACCTCGATCCTTCCATCAACAACGACTGTTGGAGGCCCACCTAAGTTCAGCCGTCCCCGGCACTCAAAGGCTCAACCCGTGGGGAACGAAGGCTTGTGTTGGTGAAGCGCCAGCCAGCCTCCGGCCATCAGCCATCTTCGCCTACCAATGGTGGAGACCTGTAGGATCCCTCCTACGGGTTGCATCAACCCCACCTCGGCCCAAGGGTCCACCTCTGGCGCAACAGTTTCGGACAGCAACCAAAAAGAACATTGAATTTTACGGTCTGGGAAAACAAATAAGCAAGGGGGTAACTTGCTGATGTGAATTACTACCCTTAACCAATTAGTTTTAAAATTGTGATGTAAGTCCAACATTGCTCTTTGCTTTAATGGCAAGAGATAAGAGATAACAGGGAATTGGACTCAGACAGTAACCAACAAGGGTCCTGAGTTTTAATGATTTGGGAAACTAAGTATGGGAGTAACTTGTATGCCACAGCAGATGCCACTCCCTGATGCTACCATTATAGGGGAGACCTGTATGGTGCAGCTGATGCTACCATAAGCTTGCTGGGCAGACTGGATAGACCGTTTGGTCCTTTTCTGCCGTCATTTCTATGTTTCTATATTGAGTTCCTTTGAACTTTTTGAATGCTGATCTTGTTGCCTTTATTTATTTATAACATCTAGGAACTGTACCTTCCTAGCAAGTCTTGAGGTGACAATTATCCAATCTGTAATGAAATAATTGAAATTTCCTGCTACTGTGTTGCCAGTTTTATTTATAGTCTGTTTCCTCACCTTTCCAGACAGGCGCTCTGTCAGTGTTCTACTTGTCTGACTCTCTCTCTCTCTTTCACACACACACAGAACCAGAAACATAATTTAGACACACATTTATTTATTTTAAAACATTTGTTTTCCACCAATCTAAAGATCTTGGTGGATCACAAGAATAAATACACAACTGTAACACAAAATACAGTAAAAGCCATTAGATTGACATAATTAGCAAAACAAACATGTAACCCATGCAGAAGCACAGACCTTTGCATATTGATCTGTTTATGAACATAGAAACTCATACATACTTGCACGAACCTCTGCAGACTAGAATTCCACTGGTACAGTATGTGTTCTCTCTTGATTGATATAGCTTAGTGGGCTTTTTGCAGTTATTTGTTGTGGCAAGTAAAGGATGTGTTGTGATTTTCAGGATCAGAAAAAAGTCAAGGAATGCAGGCCCTGGCTATCAGTCTTAACCGCCGTTATTTGGCTATCTCTGAAAAGGGTCTGGAGAAAGCCACAGTCACCATTTATGAACTGACAACCATGCCCTGTAAGAAGCGGAAAGTATTGAGCATATCGGATGTCAGTGCCCAGGAATTTGTTAGCATGGCATTTTCCCCAGACTCCAAGTACCTTGTGGCTCAGACTGGAGCTCCAGATTGGATCCTCATTTACTGGATGTGGGAGAAGCAGAAAATAATGGCAACAATCAAAACTGACCTTCAGAACAACCCAGTGTATCAGGTAACACTTAACAGGCTGCACAGTTTAGAACAATCTTAGCTTGTGAGGGGTGACTATTGCTGAACATCAACAAGAGGAAAATGTGTCAGCTGAGTTAATGCTGGAATGTAGGCTCTTTCAGGTAACACTGTGAGATGAGTGGGACAGCCTATCCCAGGCAGGTAATGTGCACTCACCACACCTGAGCTGGAATAATGATGGTGAGCATACAGGCTCTTTCAGGTAACACTGTGAGATGAGTGGGACAGCCTATCCCAGTCAGGTAATGTGCACTCACCACACCTGAGCTGGAATAATGATGGTGAGCATGCAGACCCTTTCAGGTAACACTGTGAGATGAGTGGGACAGCCTATCCCAGTCAGGTAATGTGCAGTGCACTCAGCACACCTGAGCTGGAATAATGATGGTGAGCATGCAGACCCTTTCAGGTAACACTGTGAGATGAGTGGGACAGCCTATCCCAGGCAGGTAATGTGCACTCAGCACACCTGAGCTGGAATAATGATGGTGAGCATGCAGACCCTTTCAGGTAACACTGTGAGATGAGTGGGACAGCCTATCCCAGGCAGGTAATGTGCACTCACCACACCTGAGCTGGAATAATGATGGTGAGCATGCAGACCCTTTCAGGTAACACTGTGAGATGAGTGGGACAGCCTATCCCAGGCAGGTAATGTGCACTCAGCACACCTGAGCTGGAATAATGATAGTAAGCATACAGGCTCTTTCAGGTAACACTGTGAGATGAGTGGGACAGCCTATCCCAGGCAGGTAATGTGCACTCAGCACACCTGAGCTGGAATAATGATGGTGAGCATGCAGACCCTTTCAGGTAACACTGTGAGATGAGTGGGACAGCCTATCCCAGGCAGGTAATGTGCACTCAGCACACCTGAGCTGGAATAATGATAGTAAGCATACAGGCTCTTTCAGGTAACACTGTGAGATGAGTGGGACAGCCTATCCCAGGCAGGTAATGTGCACTCAGCACACCTGAGCTGGAATAATGATAGTAAGCATACAGGCTCTTTCAGGTAACACTGTGAGATGAGTGGGACAGTCTATCCCAGGCAGGTAATGTGCACTCACCACACCTGAGCTGGAATAATGATGGTGAGCATGCAGGCTCTTTCAGGTAACACTGTGAGATGAGTGGGACAGCCTATCCCAGGCAGGTAATGTGCACTCAGCACACCTGAGCTGGAATAATGATGGTGAGCATGCAGACCCTTTCAGGTAACACTGTGAGATGAGTGGGACAGCCTATCCCAGGCAGGTAATGTGCACTCAGCACACCTGAGCTGGAATAATGATAGTAAGCATACAGGCTCTTTCAGGTAACACTGTGAGATGAGTGGGACAGCCTATCCCAGGCAGGTAATGTGCACTCAGCACACCTGAGCTGGAATAATGATAGTAAGCATACAGGCTCTTTCAGGTAACACTGTGAGATGAGTGGGACAGTCTATCCCAGGCAGGTAATGTGCACTCAGCACACCTGAGCTGGAATAATGATAGTAAGCATACAGGCTCTTTCAGGTAACACTGTGAGATGAGTGGGACAGCCTATCCCAGGCAGGTAATGTGCACTCAGCACACCTGAGCTGGAATAATGATGGTGAGCATGCAGACCCTTTCAGGTAACACTGTGAGATGAGTGGGACAGTCTATCCCAGGCAGGTAATGTGCACTCAGCACACCTGAGCTGGAATAATGATGGTGAGCATGCAGACCCTTTCAGGTAACACTGTGAGATGAGTGGGACAGTCTATCCCAGGCAGGTAATGTGCACTCAGCACACCTGAGCTGGAATAATGATGGTGAGCATGCAGACCCTTTCAGGTAACACTGTGAGATGAGTGGGACAGTCTATCCCAGGCAGGTAATGTGCACTCAGCACACCTGAGCTGGAATAATGGTCTGCCCCATTATATCAATTTCTTATGTTCTTATGTTCTTAAATCTGGATTTTCTAAGCTGTGAAGCTTTTTCATGGGAGAGAACCCACTATCGCAGGGTTTGTACCCACAATAGTGGACCCCTCTCCACAAAAAAATATCCTGACTGTATTGCCACGTTATTTTGTCTTGCAGTAAATGTCCGCAAGGCAAAACAATATGGTATGAGCCTTTAAAGTGCGATGGCAGTCCCCAATGCATAGGGTCGGCATTGCATTTAAGGGCCCAACTTCTAAAAAATAATGGCATAAAGTAAAAACAAGTGTGCAGGGGTCAAAACTGACCCCCTTCCCCCGCCTCACTCTGAGGCTACCATTGGGCAAGGAAAGTGGTGCCAGCTGGGGCTAAGGGGTGTCCCAGACCCTTTCACTTGCTAGCAATCTTCATTTTGAGGTAGTGAATAGTGGGAGGGTTGTACATCGACAATTCTTTGGCCTTGGACGGGGCGTGGTAGAGGGGGGAACTTCTAATTTTTAATTCAGGGGTTGGGAGGACCTGTCTGGCACTTTTTGTATTGAAAGGGGAGGGTGGGGTAGGATACATCTTCATTGGGTTGGGGGGGACGCCCATCATTGGTTTTATATTTTAATTGTCGTGGCTGCTTTTGTGGCACCCCCAGGATGAAGAAGGGCATTGGTTTGATGTTCGCACTTTAAATCTAACCTGGGAACTTTAGGACCCGCTCCCATGTTAAATTTCTAACGGGCCGATTCAGTATGGTGCGCTCAGCCGAGTGCACCGTTAGCCCCTGTTTGGCTGCGCGTTTTCGACGCGCTATTTGTACCCCTTATACAGTAAGGGACAATAACACGTTGAAAATGCACGGTAAGAGCGCGTCGAAAGTGCGCGGCCAACTCCCCCCCGAAACTAATAGCGCCCGCAACATGCAAATGCATGTTGATGAGCCTATTAGTTATTCCCGCGCCATACAGAAAGTAAAATGTGCAGCCAAGCCACACATTTTACTCTCAGAATTTAACGCCTACCCAAAGGCAGGAGTGAATTTCGGCCGGCACCCGGAAAATGTACAGAAAAGCAGAAAAAACTGCTTTTCTCTACCCTCTCCGACTTAATATCATAGCGATATTAAGTCGGATGCCCCAAAAATAAAAAAAATAAATAATCTGCCCACGGGTTGGAAAACGGACGCTCAATTTTGCCAGCGTCCGTTTTCTGAACCTGAGACTGTCAGCGGGTTCGACAACCGACGCCGGTAAAATTGAGCGTCAGCTGTCAAACCCACTGACAGCCGCCGCTTCTGTCAAAAAGGAGGCGCTAGGGACGTACTCGTGTCCCTAGCTCCTCCTTATTACCGCGGGCCCTCATTTGTATAACCTTGCTTAGTGATTCGCGTGCCCAGGAAAGTGGCCTGGGCGCTCGTCGGGAGAGCGGGAGCTCACCAGCTCTCCCGCGCGGTTTACTGTATCGGCCCATAAGTCAGCCACGTTATTTTATTTATATCAGATTACCTATGCACTAGCTACTTTGCATAGATTTGCAAATTCATGTATGCAAATCTCATGCAAAGCAGGTCATTGGAATGGGGGGGGGTGAATCTGGCCAAATGTATGTTAATTATTATGAATATTGAGTGATTTTGCTGTGATAGGGCTACATCTGTAACATTTGACTGGTCACAGGACAGCCCCATGACCGGATGCACTTACCCCGGATGTCGCCAACCTTCCCTGATGCTGCCTGGATCCCTGTATGGCAGGAACACCACCGACGCTGGTCTCTCAGCCATGCCACACCGATCCCTAAGGTTTGCATGTGCTCGACAGCCTGGCTCTCATAAACCCCTTGACGGGCAACTGGCAGCAACGCAGGATGAGAATATCAGTATGTGCTGGGGATTTAAACCCCAGCCACACTCCTAGATGCTGCCTCAGCAACAGGTCCTCTTGCATTGCAATGCATTTTGCTCCTCTCTATGCCTTTCTCCTTGTTATCCTGCCTTGTCTCATCTTGTTCCTGCCTAGCCTCGTTGCCTCCCTGCCCTTCCCTGTTTCTCTGTTACCTTGCCCTGTCTGCATGCCTGTGTCTTGGTCCCTGGTGTCTTGTCTTGTTGTGCCTATCTGTCTTTGCCTGTTTCCTGGTTCTGACCTCTCTTGTGTATACTGACTACTCTTCTGGACTGCTGCCTGACCTGACCCCAGCTTGGATCTTGACCTACCTTCTTGCCACCTGCCCCAACCTTGGCCTGGACCTGATACCGATTGCTCCCCACCTGTCTGACCTTAGCCTGGACCCAGATACTGATTTTTTGCTGCCAGCTCTGACTGTTGTTCCCATCTCGTCTCTGTCTGCCCAGTACTTGCAGGACTTTCAACTAAGCCCTGCCAGCCCCTGGAATCCAATGGCTTGTATAGGTGAAGCCCCAGCTCCAGTCCTAGAAAGAGTAAGTCCACCATCTATTGGCATGAGCCTAGTAGGTTCAGCCTGTTAGGTTGTGTCAACCCCACTGCAGTCCAGGAGTTGACACCCATGACAATATTGCATGCTATACATCATTTATCAAGCGATATACACTGTTTACACATGTTATATTCCTACCGCGGCTTGATGATTCTCTCAGCGGCTTTCTAGTGGCACAAACTCACTCTCCATCTTTCTAGGGCTATCCCTCACAGTGTTTGCAAAAATTATTCTGTCTCACAAACACACACACACACACACACACACATACATATCAGCCAGGAGAGGTGAGGATGCAGACAGGTAAAACTGATTCATAAAGTAAACTCTGATAAAAGCAAAAACAATTCTTTCAACCAGTCGCCAATTTACGGAAGTAAATAAAGATAATTTGTGAAGACAGCTGTGTCTCCTGACACGTACATGTTTCATGAACATTTCTTTATTCACAATTTCATGAGATATATCAGCAGAAATATGTCCCAGGAATCCTGTTGCAGCACTGTTCGCATACTTGGATGCATAACAGAGATATCACTAGTAGAAATAGGAAGTATTATTTGACTTTTAGGAAAAGGGTGAAAGCCTGGTTGTTCCCAGGGGCTTGGGAGGGGAGGGGTTAAAACTGTCTGATTTGAGTAAGTGTGTCGCCTTAGATTTTAATGTATTTTATTGTATGTTATTATTGTTTATTTGATTTATTTGAGTAAGTGTGTCGCCTTAGATTTTAATGTATTTTAATGTATTTTATGATGTATTTTATTGTATGTTATTATTGTTTATTTGATTGTGTTGTATACTGTTCCAGTCAGCTTTTGCTGAGTATACAGTATATAAAAATTGGAAATAAATAAATATTACAACTCTACAGGTCTTTGGTGAGACCCAGTCTAGAAAACTGTGTTCTGTTCTGGAGACCACATCTACAAAAGCGCATTTAAAAGGTGGAGACAATTCAAGGGGGCACTAAAATGATGCACGGCCTGCATTATAAGCTAATTAGAGAGACTGAAGGAGCAAAATATGTAGTTTAAGACAGGGGTGCTCAAACCTGTCCTTGGGGCACCTCCAACCAATCAGGTTTTCAGGATATATCTAATGAATATGCATGAGATTTATTTGCATGCAATACCTCCTATGTTTTTAAATGGTTCTCATACATATGCATTAGGGATATCCTGAAAACCCGACTGGTTGGGATGGGGCACCAAGAACCGGTTTGAGCAGCTCTGGTCTAGGAGAAGGAAAATGGAAGATATGATACAAGCATTTAAATATCTAGCAAGCTTCATTAAAGTAGCAGAAGGGAACCATTTTCCATAGAATGAAAAGCTCAAGGTCCTTGAGGGCCCCTCCAGCACAGTTCAAGTAGGTACACACAAACAGACAAACTGGATGACCAGCTTCTTCTTACCTGCAATCAACTGTTTATGTGTACACATCATATATCCCCACTGCTAAGAATTATAGCTTTACATCTCTTTGTCTTCAATTTTCATTCCTAAATTAATTATAAATACAAATAGTAGCAGACCTAATGCTAAATCTGTGGCATTTCACTTGTAACATCTGTCAATTAAATGGAAAGTGGTTAAGATGGTTGTTCTATAGGTGGTAGGAATTATCGACTTTTTATTTTAATGTTTATGCTATGTAGTTGATTATTTAACTTTAAATTCAGTTTTTATTTGCTGTATTTTACTTTTTAATAGTTACATTGTCATGGCTGTCTTTTAATTGCATTACTGTATTTATTTTATTTATTTGCATTTTTATTCGTTTTGTTTTTTTTAATGTATTTCTGTTCATTTGTAATGTGGTTTAGGCATTTCTACAGGAAATTGGGTAACAAAATAATTAAGTAATAATTAAATTAGATACATCGTCTCACCAGCTCTGAATCCACCTGCACATTTTCTTGCATCTTTCTGTGCTTCTAGCCTTTGTTAAAACTTCTGTGAGACATATTTTTGCTTTCTAGGTGAGCTTCAACCCACAGGATAACACCCAGATCTGTGTAACTGGGAATAACGTTTTTAAACTCTTCCGCTATATTGAGGGAAACTTGAAACAGACCAACTTTCTGAAGCTAGAGCCCCAGAATTTCCTGTCGCATGCCTGGCTCTCTGAAGATAGGGTCATCACTGGTACAGACACTGGGAAACTCTATCTGTTTGAATTGGGCGATGTGCGCTGGGAGACCATTGTTACACCAAAAGCCAAACTAAGCACACCAGTTGATACTGTCAGGTAAGGTTCCTTGTTAGGGTATTAATGGAGAAATCTACTTTCCTGATAAGAGGGTTGGGTATTAGCTTTCTATGTGGGTCAAGTGTAGGACAGATGAGCAGTGTCTTATCCTATTGGGGTACAGGCAGATAGGTAAAAACACCGGTAGCAGTGGAAGGAGAATAATAATCCTCTTAAGTTGGGGGATACCAGTGACAAGTAGTTCATGAATATTTCTTCCCAGGAAGGGGAAAGTGGAAATAGGGATGGTTAATTCTACTAGGACAAGCAGGATGGTAGTCCTCACAAATGGGTGATATCATCAGATGGGTTTGGGTAATTGCCAGGTTCTTATGGCCTGGATTGGCCTCTGTTGGAAACAGGATGCTAGGCTTGATGGACCCTTGGTCTGACCCAGCATGGCAATTTCTTGTTCTTATGGAGCCTGGCACGGAAAACTGAGTATGTCCAGCATGCCACTTACCACACGTCCACGCGAGGTCCTTCGTCAGTCTCTTCTTTTCCGCGGAGCTGTCATCTCGTGGATTTGGAGCTCTTGCTGTTGTTGTAGGAAAACTACAATGTTTAAGTGTTTCTTTATTTTTTTCCGGTGCCGGGTCCCTCTTCTTCCCTCCTGGACTTAGTTAGAGGGCGTCGCAGTGAGTTGTTCCGTTGTGCAGTCGATCCCCGATGGTGCCATCCCCTGGTGGCCATCAGCCATTGACTGCTCATCGGTTACTTTTGAAATAGCATCATCAGGGTTTCGCCAGTGCCCCCGGACCATGTCCATTACAGACCCTCACGAGGTCTTGTGCCTGGGGGCATCACACGATGTCAGGGGGTGTCACTTTGTGCCCAAATGACCCCTAAGGGTCGCTGCGCATGCCTTGACAAAATGGAGAAGCTGTTCGGCCCCAGGACGTCTGGTCTGTCGGCATCAACATCAGGGGCATCAACGCCCCTGGTGAAAAGGGAGTTGATGACTGCCAGTCCTGTGCTGTCTTCTCCCGCACCGGGTCCCCAGGTCGAATTGGGTGCTGGGAACCAGCCTGCTTCCATTTCTTCTCATTCCAGGTCCTGGTCTTTTCCATCTCCCTCAGCGATGGGAAAAGACCAGACCGAGCACTGTGGGAAATCGAGGAAGCACCATCATCAGTCTCCATCCTCGCATGAGACCAAGCTCGGGAAGGCACTGGCACTGACCAAGATGCCCCCAAAGCAGCCCCAGCCCGAAGAGTCATTGCTCTCCATCAAAGCTGGAGGCCCGAGGCGGTCCCCAATGATTCTGTTGCCGGACATTAGTCTCCCTGGGGCTCCGAGGGAGTCCAGGTCACACCTCCTCCTCTGACTGTCCTTTCTTCAGCAGCATTTGAGGAGGAGTTAGAGCACAGAGTACGGTTGGCAGCCGGACGAGCCCTTCAAGACATTGAGCCGCCAGCCCCATAGGGCCACCACAGATGCCGGAGCCTGTGCTGGCACCAAGGCTGGAGCACTTGGATTTGCTCCTTGGTGCACTACCGATGCAGTCGGTGCCAGTGCCTCGAGCACTGATGCTGCTCCCGACGGAGTCCATTCCCATCGCCGATTCCTCAGATGAGGGTGGGCCATCGGGACCAGTGGCTCCGTTTTTGCCTCCAACCCCACAACCAGCATTGCCTGAGCCCCTGCTGGGTCCCTCAAAGCCACCAGGGCTCCCGGTGCCCTCAGTGCCATCGGTGCCTCGGGCCAAGGGTGAAGTCTGGGCTCCCCGACCAGTATTTATTTATTTATTTCGCATTTTTCTATACCGAGCTTCATGGTTGAATACCATATCAGATCGGTTTACAGTATCCCCAGGCAATCTGAGTGAGGAGTTCACCCTGTACGATCCATGGGAGGGGATGATGCATCAGAGTCCTCCTCGGAGGACTCCTCGGACCTGCCTTCTGAGCAATCGCCTCTGGAGGAGAGGCGTCAATCACTTCCCAAGGACCTGACTTTTGCAGTCTGTCCCGTTCCTGATGGAGGAGGACTCCCAGCACAAGATCCTGGAGTTCCTCCAGTTTATGGATGCGTCTAAGGAGGTGGTGGCTGTCCCCGGTTCATGACATTTTAAGGACTTGTTTGTTCGGCTCTGGGAACACCCAATCTCAGTACCCCTGGTGAACAGGAAGACTGATGTGGTGTATCTGGTTTGGTTCATCAAGGGGTTTGAGAGGCATCTGCTCCCACACTGGTCTGTGGTGGTTGAATCCACCCTCAAAAAAGCAAAGTGTTCTCGAACACATGCCTCAGCTCCCCTAGGCCAAGAGCACAGGGCCCTGGACACTCTAGGGAGAAAAATCTTCCAGGGCTCCATGCTGGCGGCTCGTATTGCCTGCTATCAGCTATTTATGAGCCAATATTCCAGGAATCTCTGAAGCAAGTCCAAGATCAGGTTGAGTGCCTGCTTCAGCAACTGCAGGAAGACTTCCTGAAGATGGTCCAGCAGGGTTTGGAGTGCGACAGGCATGAGGTCCGATACGCCTATGATGTCTTTGAGACGGCGGCGAGGGGGTGGCAATCGGGATCGATGCCCACCTTATGGCTTGGCTCCACGCCTCCGACCTCCATGCGGAGGTTCAGGAACAGCTTGCAGATCTGCTCTGTACTGGAGAGAATCTCTTCGTTGACAAGATTAAGGAGGCAGTAGTGCTAAAGGATCATCATGAGACACTTCAGCATCTCTCAGCTAGCACCTCAGACCAACACTCGTCAGGAAGAAGTCCTCACGGCAAAGGCCTAGGCACCCTTTTTACCATCCGAGGAAGTACTACCCTCCGGTGACCAGAGTGAGGTCTCAACAGGCAGGCCCTAGAGCTCGCCCTTGGCAAACACGAGTTTCTAGGCCTCAGCTGGTGCCCCAACAAAGCCCTGCCATGGGGTTTTGACTGGCTGCGAGAGAGTGTAAATCAGCCACCGGTGCCCTCGATGGTGGGCCCTCCGGTCGGAGGTCAGCTACGGTTCTTTGTAGACTGTTGGCTGTCCATCATCTTAGATCAGTGGGTCCTGTCCATCGTTCGTCAGGGGTACAGGTTACATTTTCCAGGGTGTGCCGCCAGACTCTCCCCCTGTTATGGACCAGAGAGTGGACCCCTGTTCCGAGGTAGAGTCAGCGCAGCCGAGAAGGGAGAATACCTTCGTCGGTCTCTACCGTTGGATGGCAGGGCCGGCTGAAGAGGTGGAGAAGATGGCTTCACCCTGGAAGCTCGTGATCCCCCCCCAGGAGGAGCCCGTAGGGACATGGCCGCTGGGACTTAGGAGACTACCTGAAGAAAGAAGATGGTCTGGACGCAGGCGCCTCCTGCAGGTCGTGGAATCCAGACTGCTGGCGCCTCCAGCTGGTCGTAGGTAGTCCAAGTAGAGAAGTCGAAAAAAATCCAAAGTCAGTCCAGGAGTCTGAGTCCAGAGAGAGGTCCAAAGCCGGTCCAGGGGTCGGAGTCCAGAGAGCGGTCCAAAGCCGGTCCAGAGAGCGGTCCAAAGCCGGTCCAGGGGTCGGAGTCCAGAAGAGTCAATCCAGCGAGGAGGGAAGAGCAGAAGCGGGACGAAGAACCAGGATACCAGGAACACAGGGACAGGAACCAAGCAAAGCCTCAATACTAAGGCAAGGTCTGGTTCTCAGACCTAGTCTTAAATGCAGGAGCCAGGAGGTGGAGTCCCAGGAGGAGCCATGATAATATCCGGTCATGGCTCCTTTAAATCTTGCTTCAGCCGCGCGCGCGGCTCCTAGAGGACTGAGGGGGAGGATTCAGACCGCCGAGAAGCAGGCGGCCATGTGGAACCGCAGCAGCCCCCGCGAACACCCTAACAGGCCCTTCCTGCACCGCGGGAGCCTCCAGCGCTCCCGGTGAGTACCGCTAACGTGACCGCCGACCTGACTCTGGTCGCGGCCCGCCGCGGCCGGTGGCCATGACGCCTGGTCGCGGGGCGCCGTGGCCGGGGTTCTTAACAGTACCCCCTCCTTTAGGCCTCCCCCGAGAAGGCTTGGGTTTTCCAGGATGGGCAACATGAACGTTCATGAGAAGAGACTTATCCAGTATATTCTTAGCAGGCTCCCAAGAATTCTCCTCAGGTCCGAATCCTTCCCACAACAGAAGATACTCCCATGTTTTGCCTCTTTTCCGGACGTCCAGCACTTCGTGTACCTGGTAAATGGTCTCATCCTCAGCCCGAACTTGCGGTACGTCAGGAGATTTCCGGGAAGGCCAAGTGAGGACCACGGGCTTCAAAAGAGACACATGGAAGGAATTATGGATTCGCAACGTCGCTGGCAGGCGAAGCTGATAGGTCACGGGCCCCAGCTGTCGAAGCACCGGAAAGGGCCCAATGTAACGAGGAGCCAATCGCATGGAGGGAACTCGCAGGCGGATGTGCCGGGTGCTTAACCACACTTTCTCACCCGGACGGAATTGGGGTCCTGGCTGACACCGCTTATCGGCAAAGGTCTTTACAGAGAGGGCCGCTTTCCGAAGCATCTGTTGAGTATGGACCCATAGCCGTTTTAATTGAACTGCAGTGAGCTGGGCTGCCGGCGATGGGACCGGTAACGGCAAAGGCAGTGGAGGTCTGGGTTGTCTGCCAAAGACGATCTGAAAAGGAGAAGCCCCCGTAGAAACACAGGCATGAGAATTATGGGAAAATTCAGCCCAAGACAGAAGAGTCGCCCAATCATCTTGACGAGAATTGACGTATAATCGTAAAAACTGTTTCAATCCATGATTTGTACGTTCAGCCTGTCCATTGGCTTGTGGGTGAAAGGCGGTAGTAAAATCCAAAGCAATGTGAAATTTTTTACAGAGATTGCGTCAGTAATGAGCTGTAAACTGAGGACCCCGATCAGAAACAATATGTAGCGGGAGACCGTGAAATCTGAAGATATGCCGCATAAACAGTTGAGCCAAACAAGGAGCAGACGGGAGGGAGGGTAGTGGGATAAAGTGGGCCATTTTAGAAAACCGATCCACTACTACCCATATAACAGTGTTGCCCTCCGAGGGCGGAAGATCCACAATGAAATCTGTGGAGATGTGTGTCCATGGTTTCAAAGGCACTGGTAATGGTTGTAACAGTCCTTGTGTTTTCCCCGTGGGAATCTTATGTTGTGCACAAGTTGGACAGGAGACCACATATGCTTGTATGTCCTTGCACATTCCCGGCCACCAATAGTACTGCTGTAGAAGTGTCTGAGTCCGAGCTCGTCCAGGATGTCCTGCTAGCTGAGAGTCATGTCCCCAGGCCAACACTTTATTACGTAGTCTTTTGGGTACCACTGTTTTCCCAGGTGGGACTGTGAAAGTCGCAGCCAAGTTGATGCAGGCCGGATCTATAATATGTTGGATAGGTTCTTCCATATCCTCTGCCGAGAAGGATTGAGACAGGGCATCTGCCTTAATATTCTTGTTAGCAGGTCGATAACGCAGTTCGAAATTAAAACGTGTAAAGAACAATGCCCATCGAGCTTGGCGTGGGTTCAGACGTTGGGCCTGTTGAAGGTATACCAGGTTTTTATGGTCCGTGTAAACTGTGATACGGTGCTGAGCTCCCTCCAGCCACTGTCCCCATTCTTCAAATGCCAGTTTGATGGCAAGAAGTTCTTTGTCGCCGATGGAGTAATTCCATTCGGCTGACGAAAATTTCCTAGAGTAATATGAGCAAGGATGAGATGTTCCCGTAGTGTCATTCTGGCTTAGGATGGCCCCTACTCCTTCAGCGGAGGCATCCACTTCGACTACAAATGGGCGTCTGGGATCCGGATGCCGAAGTCATGGTTTCTTGAGGAATGAGCTCTTGAGCGCCCTAAATGCCTCCTCCGCTTCTGGAGGCCAAGTTTTAATATTAGCTCCTTTGCGTGTAAGAGCCGTGAGAGGTGCTGCTAATTTGGAGAAATTCAGAATAAAACTACGGTAGTAGTTAGCAAAGCCAAGGAAGTGTTGCAGCGCATGTAATCCGTTTGGTTGAGGCCATTCTTGGATACATTTTATTTTGGACGGATCCATCTGAAAGCCTTGTTTAGAAATTATATATCCCAAGAATGGTAAGGATTCTTGCTCAAAAATGCATTTTTCGAGCTTGGCATAGAAATGATTTTCTCTTAAACGTTGTAACACTAGGACGACATGTTGTCTATGCATCTGTAAATTCTGAGAGAAAATCAAAATGTCATCTAGATGGACTACAACACATACATATAGCAGATCCCTGAATATCTCATTAATGAAATGTTGAAATACTGCTGGAGCGTTAGTTAACCCAAATGGCATGACTAAATATTCATAATGTCCATCCCTGGTGTTAAATGCCGTCTTCCACTCGTCACCCTCTTGGATCTTGATGAGATTATACGCTCCTTGACGCCCGGTCGCGGGGCGCCATGGCCAGGGTTCTTAACACCCCCTACTTGGGGCTTCTCGGTGGATCAGTAAATACTTTTGAAGGAGCTTTCCACCCTTGTAATGGCTAGGATGGTCGAATTCTTCCTCCCAGGGCAACGAGGGAGTGGCTTCTATTCCAGATATTTCCTGATTCCAAAAAGAACAGGTGACCTCCATCCTATTCTGGACTTGTGGACCTTGTGGACCTTGTGGACCTTGAACAAATTCCTAAAACAGAGAAAGCTCAAAATGGTCTCTCTTGGCACCCTGATACCTCTTCTGTGGAGAGGGGACTGGCTATGCTTCTTCGATCTAAAGGACACCTACACCCACATCGAAATTTCCCATGCCCATAGGAAGTACCTGCGGTTTGTGGTAGGCAAGAACCACTTCCAGTATCGGGTGTTGCCATTTAGTCTGGTGTCTGCACCCTGCGTTTTCACCAAGTGCCTAGTGGTGGTGGGTGTTTACTTAAAGAGGCTACGGGTGCAGGTTTTTCCCTACCTGACTGACTGGCTCATCAAGAGTGCCACCCAGGAGAGAGCACTGCGGTCTCTGCACTCCACCATTCTGGTACTGGAGGCCGTGGGATTTCTGGTCAACTACCCAAAGTCTCAACTGGTCCCGTCACCGCAGTTGGACTTCATTGGGGCCAGGTTCGACACAGCACAGGCTCGGACGTTTTTACCGTGGGACCGTATGCTCACCTTAGTGGCCTTGGCGGGAACAATCTCTCAAAATCGCCAAGTTTCAGCGCACCATATGCTGCAGCTGTTAGGACACATGGCAGCGACCGTCCATGTCACTCCCTTCGCTTATTTGCACAGGGCTCAGTGGGCCCTCTTATCCCAGTGGCGCTAGGCCACCCAGGACCTTCGAGTGTGCATCCGAGTTACTCAACTGCTCCGGATCTCCTTGGCATGGTGGGAGATCCTATCCAACTTGGAGATAGGGGTATCCTTCCAGACCTCCTCTGCTCAAGTTGTGCTCACCAGAGATGCCTCCCACCTCGGGTGGGGTGCCCATGTAGAGGGCCTCCATGTCCAAGGTCAGTGGTCCACTCAGGAAACACAGCATCAGATAAACTTCCTGGAGCTCCGGGTGATCTGATACGTGCTTTGGACATTTCAGGATTACCTAGCCAACAAGGTAGTCCTCATCCTGACCGACAACCAGGTGGCAAGGTGGTACCTCAACAAACAGGGAGGCATGAGATCGTTCCTCCTGTGCCAGGAGGTGGTCCAGATCTGCTCGTGGGCTCTGTCCCAAGGCATCCTGCTCCATGCCATGTACCTTCAAGGGACGGAGAAAGTAGTGGCGGATTGCCTAAGTCCCCACAAATGGTCCTTGAAGCAGGAGGTTGTGGATTGGATCTTCCATCTTTGGAGAACCCCGGACGTGGATCTGTTCACCTCCCTCTGCAACAAAAAGGTAACTCGATTCTTCTCCATGATTGAAGAGAATGGCGAGCCAGCATCGGATGCCTTTGCACATCATTGGGGCAGGGGCCTCCTGTATGCATATCCTCTGCTTCCACTAGTGTCGAAGACCCTCCTGAAGCTCCAGCAGGACCAGGGGATCATGATCCTATTGCTCCTTATTGGCCAAGGCAGATCTGGTTCCTGCTCCTGCAATATCTCGCCTTGAGAGAGCTGATCAGTCTGGGGACTTCCCCAGACCTTATCACACAGGATCCAGGCAGGCTGCGTCATCCCAACCCCTGAGCCTTATCCCTCATGGTGTGGATGTTGAAAGGCTGATTTTACAGCCCTTGGACTTCTCAGATGGCGGTGTACCACGGGCCTTGATGGAGTCCAGGAGGCCATCTACTAGGAAGTCTTATGGCCTAAAGTGGAAGAGGTTCTCCACTTGGTGTGAGAGTCATAGTTTAGACCCGTTCTCTTGCTCCACCCCTAAGCTGCTGGACTACCTGCTACACCTCTCGGAGTCAGGGTGCATCTTAGTGCTACTGGGCTTACCACCAGGAAGTGGATCATGCGCCCGTCTCTGTACACCCTATCATGAGGCACTTCATGCAGGGTCTGCTTCAACTGAAGCCTCCCCTGAGGCCCCCTGCAGTGTCCTGGGACCTCAACGTAGTCCTGGCCCAACTTATGAAGGCTCCTTTCGAGCCTCTGCACTCCTGTGATCTAAAGTTCTTGACCTGGAAGGTCGTCTTCCTAGTGGTGGTCACCTTGGTGTGCAGAGTCAGCAAACTTCAAGCTTTGGTGTCTTACCCACCTTACACGAAGTTCTTTCATGTTAGGGTGGTTCTGCGTACACATCCTAAGTTCTTGCCAAAGATGGTAATGGATTTCCATCTGAACCAGTCCATCGTCTTACCCACCTTTTTTCCAAAGCTTCATTTGCACCAAGGCAAAAGGGATCTCCACAGCCTGGATTGCAAGAGAGCCTTAGCCTTTTACCTGGATTAGATGGCAGATCATAGGCAATCCATGCAACTCTTTCTCTCTTTTGATAGAAACCGATTGGGAGTTGCGGTAGCCAAGCAGACCTTGTACAACCAGCTGGCGGATTGTAATCCCTTTCTGCTATATGCAGGTGGGACTGATGCTGGGGAGCCATGTCAAGGCTCACTCTATTCGATTTATGGCAGCTTCGGTGGCCAACTTACGAGTGGTCCCTGTGGACGAGATCTGAAAGGCTGAGACATGGAGCTCCCTCCACACCTTTGCCTTGCATTACTGCCTGGATAGGACAGCCAACACGATAGCAATTTTAACCAGTCTGTCCTCCGAAATCTCTTTCAGATGTAAAACCCAACTCTTCCTGCCCCAAGCCCATTGTTCGGGTTCAGGCTATCTCCCTGTGTTACCAATAGCACCTCAGTTGTTGTGCCCATTGGCACCTGGTTAGGGTTTCAGGAACAGCCTGTAGCTAGGCATTCACCCATTAGTGAGGGCTACCATCCTGCTTGTCCTAGAAGAAGGCAGAGTTGCTTACCTGTAACAGGTGTTCTCCTAGGACAGCAGGATGTTAGTCCTCAGGAAACCCACCCGCCACCCTGCAAAGTTCGGTTTTCTCCTAGTTTTATTTTATTTTTTCGAAATTCTACAGGGTGGCCCATGGAAAAGTAGCCCGCCTCCAATACCAGTGCATTAGAGGCAGGCTAGGTTTCCATAGGCTACCCTGTATATTACGAGACTGAAGAGGGACCCCGCATAGATTACGTGGTTAGAGGCATGCTGGGCATGCTCAGTGTGCCAGTTAAAGTTTCTAGAAACTTTAACAAACGTTTTCCGAGCTGGGCTTCATCTGATGATGTTACCTACTTGAGAGGACTAATATCCTGCTGTCCTAGGAAAACACCTGTTACAGGTAAGCAACTCTGCTTTCCCCATGCAGCATGGCTAATTCATCCTACTATCTACGGAAAACACAGTTTACAGTAAGCAAACCTGCTTTTACATGTGTAAAACCCATTTTTAAACATGTACATTTTTTTGAAAATCAAGCCCTTTATTTGCTGTTTAGTTTCTGTGTGTGTGTGTTTGGTAGGTGGAACAAGGATTTTCACATAGATAAACAGCTGAATTAGCCATGCTGTATGGATATTTCCTCCATGCCACTAGGTGGCAGAGCTCTCAAAGTCTAGTAAAATGTTTTAGCTAGGAGCTCCCTCCCTCATGTATAGAGATAGGATTACCTCAGGCACCTCAGTCTGATTTTTTTCCGCACAACAGAGTGTGCGGAGCTCTCTACTTTTCCTCTCTTCAACTAAAAAAAAAAAAGAAAAGAAGAAGAGTAAGGAATTAAAACTATCCATATTCATCTGATTTAAAAAAAAAAAAAAAAAAAAGATGAAAAATAAAATTTCTTTTCTTCAGCAGCCTGCCCTTACAAGATCTTCCTTAACATCTCGGGGCACCCCCTCCCCCTCTCAGAACTTCTACCTCGACTAATCTCCTTGGACCTCCCGGTGTACCCGAGCTAGTACCAAGTGGAGACTGGGGGAGGGGTGAGATTGCAGTAGGCTGAGTAGCGGTGGTTTGATCTTACACAAGACGGCCCTACTGAATGGATGGCGCCAAACCTGACACGCCTAACCAATGACGTCGATGCCACAGCAGTACTTATACCAACCGCTGATTACAGTGGCTGCCACGTCGATGCGAGCGCCCCCATGGATGCCGGATCGCCATACCTTTGATGCGGGCGCCACAGCGTCGATGTGACTGCTGAAGCATGGGCGGGGGCGCCAAAGTGTGGGCGCAGGCACCAGTCAGCCTTAATGTTGATACGGGCGCTGCAGCTCCGGAGCGTTGACGTGGGCACCGTGAGGTCGACATGAGCACCGACATGCACAGGAAGAGACCTGGTGCTGGAGCGTCCAGTGGGCGCCGGTGCAACAAAGGAGTCAACACAGACGTCGAAGCGGCGATACACCGACACACCGCGCCGATGCATCGACGCAGGTGCCGACTTGTCGATGCGGCAGCCAGAGCTCCGACTTGTTGATGCGGCAGTCGGCGCATCGACGCGGCTGCTGTGCGCCGACGCACTGATGTGACCATCAGCAAGCCACCGCATCGAAGCGAGCGCCGGCGCACCAGCATATCAGGTTCGGCCGCGACATCAATAACTACGACCCATGGCCTCGCCACCAGTTAGGGCATTCCAGCCCATCCACAATTTAAAGTGGCACTACTCAGACCAGGATATCGGCACGCCGGGACATCAGCGGAACCGATGTGTACCAAGAACGCTGGGTTAGTAGCGCAGGCAGCAGGTACACCAGACCATCGGCGCCGATGACAAGCGCACAGGCATTGTTGTGCCCGCCAGCCATCTGACAACATTGTATCAGCAATCCGTCACTGCTACAAAACCAGCTCTTCCAACCAGCACAAAAAAAACAAAACAAAACCGAAAACAAAACCAAAACACCGTCAAGAACCGTCATATTAGAGCCGAGTTCATTTTCAGGGGTTCTCCCTCCTGACAAGTCAGCAAAGGTCATTCAAGGTTTAGCATGACGACTAGTAAGTCTACTTCTCTGTGGAGGGGGCTGAGTGACAACTGGAGTTTGATTTTTTGGTTCCTCCTGGACTGATAATCCTGCCAGAATTCCTGAGAAACTCCCTTCTGGGTTCCCAACATTGTCATATCAACTGGACGTACAAATGAAAGATTTGTCTTTCTGTACTACCATTTAAGTTACACAGTTCAGTCGGCAATGCAAATGTCTGGTAAATGCAGAATCCATTCCATCTTACCGCTAAAAGAAAAAAGGGAGCATTTCATATTAATGGCTCACAACCCGCATGCAAACCACCAGCTTGCATTGCGCATCCCTTTGCTAATCTATGGACTCTAAACACCACATTCCAACAAATCTTGCCTCAACACCTTAACCTTGAGGGTAGGTGGAGGCACTTCCTGAACTTCGTCCGAAGGTTTTTAAGTCTCTTTTAAGACTTCAGCAGCTACCTTGGCAGTCAGACGCCTTCCAGGTAGTCCACTTATTTTATCATGTGACCTTTTTCAGCGATGCGGTCACGAGGCTTGAAAAACAGGAAACGACAGTTCATTTTCCTAACATCTCCTCAACATCCATATCTATCACGCTGTCAACATTCAGCCTTGAACCTCTACCGAGGATCATAAAAAAAAACAAACGGAAAAAAGGGGAAAATCACCCCTCAAGCCTTATTCCTATTGTAAGCCTCCATCTTACCAACCATAGAGACAACGGGCTAATCAACTACACGCATCATATCAGCATGTTAGGACGCCTCGCCAGCTGCGGCATCTGGGATAAAGTTTTGTCCACTTATTTCCCAGTATGACAATCACTTTCTCTTGCATTAATGGGTCTTACCTTAAAAAAAAAAAAAATACAATCAAATATAACAACAGAAAGAATTCTCTCCAATCCATTCCTCAGTCCTTCATCACGGGAGATCGCACTGTTTTTTTTGTAACAGGCATCAGCTTGAACATTGAAGCACCCAGTTCATGGTGTCACCTATGGTTTTTTTATATAGGCGATCAACCATTCCACCCATCAAACTTGTCCATTCGGCCTTCCTTCTTCCCCCACGATTTCACCAAATACTAGACGAGGGTACTGTGGCACCATTCGTCATCAGAGGGAGATATATATATTTGTAAATTTGTAAAACATACATTTGTTTGTAATCATAAATAAATTTTTATAGGATTAAAAATAGCCATATCCTTTGAAATATTTTATTACATGTTACAACAGTGCTTTATATCCTAACAAGAATTTGTTGGGAAATTTGTTGGTATATAAGCCTTAGCACTAGGGGAGACATTATTGCCAAATAATTTTTTGGTTTGCTATATATATATATATATATATATATATATATTGTGATGTAGTGCAGCGCTGCCGGGGGCAGGAACAGACAAGATACCATAAGGCAGCAGGTAATACTAGAGCCAGACAGCAGGGGGCACAGGTGAAGATGAGAAAAACTACAAATCCCAGGTTCCCAGAACCACCACCTGACCTGTGGGGAGAGCCTGGAGGCGAGCAGGTGGCAGACTTAGAGACTAATGAGTCAGACACAGGTGAACCTATGGAGCTAGAGGAAGAGGGCGTGCCTACATGGTGGCAATGGCCAGAAAAAGCCAGGGCCAGGAGCCAGGAGGGAGAGGAGATGGAGGTAGGTTCTGGGGGAGAGGAATCCTCCAGCTCGCACATGGAAACAGAGTAGCCTGAAAGGGGAAAGGTATAACTTATACCTTAGGGGAAGTTGGGGCGAAGGCCTCTAAGGAGCAGGGTGTGTTTGCTGTTCGAATAGAGACGTTTTGGGATTTGGGAGGTAACTCTGCTATAGCACAGGTTGTAAAGGAGCCTGAGGGCTTGGGCGGGGGCAGGGTCATTTGTTCGGGCCTTGAGCTACCGAGGACTGGCAGAGCTGGATGGGGGAGGTGGCAGAGCGAATGTAATACACCCATCTATTGCTTTTTAAACTGCTGTGAAGGAACTATCTTTCTCTGTGTTATCTTTGGGGATTGGGGGCTGTTTTACCCCCAACTCCGTATGAGGAGAACCTAGAAGCCCAGCAAAGCCAGGACCTGCGGGGACCCGAACCCAGGGAGTTACGTGCGGCTGGCAGACTCCAGGGATATCTGGGACTCGCGGAAGGCCTAAACCAGACGCAGAAGCACGGCACCCAGGGCAGCAGTGGCGGTGAGCCTTCACAATATATATATATATATATATATATATATATATATATATATATATATATTCCCTAGCTGAACGATTACCATCTCATACCGTCCAGCGGACATCTTAGCATTCGATTCTGGCCTAGACGATCTAGGACTTCTAATCCACTAATCAAAAAAAAACCCTCTGCATTGGAGCTTATTCCATCTGAAATTCATGGAAGCCCACAGTCGCAACATTCACGACAGGTTTTCCTATCTTATCCGAGAGCATTAGCCCTCTTCACAGGGTCTATAATTCTGCTCACGATACTTCAAGGACAGAGCGCCAAGACATGTCTTTTTCTGCCAGGTTCTTGTGGCCTGGATTGGCCATTGTTGGAAACTGGATGCTGGACTTGATGGACCCTTGGTCTGACCCAGTATGACATGTTCAGACATCTACGTAGTTCCGCATACGCATCTACATATGTGCCAACATTAATTTGGCCTCAGACACAGCTGGACTCCTTTTTTCTCCATACTTTTGGCCACTCACATAACTTGGCCAGCAAAAAAAAAAGGGAAACCCCACAATTGTGGGCTACTCCGTTTGCATATGACAGGCTCACCCCTGCATTCCCTGCACTATCACCATAGCGTCTGAAAGACTTACAGACACTAGCTCTATGGACTTCATAGGAAGGTACACTGCACATAAACCTTCAAGAACTCACAGAGGTTAGACATCCCTTTCTAACCTCCAACATTCCATATGAAAGAGAAATAGTTCCTGACGGAATCCAACTCCAATGTTCTCTGTCAACAAAACAGACAGTCCAGTTCATAAAACCTTTATGAAGAGACAGTTCGGATACTACATCATCCTCACCGAGTATCCATCTCATTTCCATTAACTCATTTGCCGGAATTCACAATTCCACAGCACACACACTCAATATCATTTCTCACTCCCATAAAATGGGAACTCAATACAAAGGTGACTCCAGAAATATTCTCACTGAGACATCGCACTACAGTGGATCTCTTGCAACACTGTCCAACAGAAGAATGGAGAGCCTTTGTTCATTCTCTGATCTCATATCTCCTCGATTGGTCACAATGCAGATTTATGCATTCCCTACATCACCAATCATCTCTTGGAAATTCCAGAGCTGGATTTACGACCATACGGATCTGCCATAATCGCGGATCTGAAAAAAAACAAACAAATAAGAGGATCTTTTCCTCATCGCCCAGCAGAGCCATGCCGTCCATGGTACAGTTATCTACGACGGCTTTCGATCCACAATCCAGTTCTCCTGGGCGCCAGCTCACAGCTTCTCTAACACAAGGGAGCATCCTCTTTTCCCTGCACCTTATGGCAGGGAGCTTGATGAACTAGCTTATCATCATTTTCTCCTATCCTCAGGGAAACTATACATCACATTTAAGTACCAGAACAGTTATCCCGCTCCACTTTTGGATATTCATCAACAGATGTAATCCCCTTGACTTCACCACCTGGCCGACTGCTGTCCCACCTCCATCTACATTATAATAGGGACATTGCGACTCCTTGCCAAAGTTCCTATCTGCACCATAACAGTTTATCATCTTCCTAACTGAAGAGCCTATTTCTGTTCCTTGGTATCCAGATTCCTGTAGGGCATACTGCACCTACAATAAAAAAAAAACCCCACCGATACTGTGGAACATTTTTATGCTTCTTGAATGCATAATGCCTTTCATCCTTTGCACCTCTGGGCACTGGTCACCTTAGATACCTCTCATGGAAGGTGTTTTTTTCCTACTCGCTTTGACTTCTGAAAAGCCACCAAGTGGTTTGCAAGCATTGCTTCACTACCCTCTGTCTCTTCCATTCGCATTGGCAAGATAATCTTCCACACTTGTCAGACATTTCCACTAGCGATAAGCTCCTGTTTTCTACTTTGACCAGGCTATTTCCTTTGTCCATGTTCCACCAAAAATTCTTCCACATAGAAATAAGACAAAGGTTACATACTTTTGGTATGTTGGCATAATATAAAAGGCACACTCTATCACCCAGTCGACCCTCACAGCTCTTTCTTTCGTCAATCCAGATGACTATGGGCGTCCAGTGTCTTCAACACCTTATCCACAAGGATATTTAATTATATCCATTTTACCTATAATACTAAGTCACACACACTATCTGCGACCTTAGGGATGCCTCACGTGCTTACAGTGGTGATCTCGATTGCTTCTCTCTCCATCAAGTACCTTTTATGGACATCTGGAAAGCAGCGACATAGTTATTGCTATACATTTCACATCCCACCAGTATTTACATACTCAGGCGCTGGACGTTTCTTTTGCAACGGACTATCCTACAGAAGTGCAAAGATCCAAAAACAAATACAGCCTTCATAGGAAATGTCCGCCACTATTATCGCATTGAGCAAAAATAAATAAATAAATATATTTTAAATGACACATAAAACCTGCTCAGTACTTCAGCTGGGGATTCCCATACAGCATGGCTAATTCAGTTGCTTATCTACATGAAAAGAGCAAGTTTGCTTACCGTAAATGGTGTTTTCCATAGATAGCAGATGAATTAGCCATGCTGACCCGCCTGCCTCCCCAGACAGTTCTAGCATACCTACCTTGCTTTGATACTGACTGAGGTGCCTGAGATAATCCTGTCTCTATACAGGAGGGAGGGAGCTCCTAGCTAAAATATTTTACTAGACTTTGAGAGCTCCGCCACCTAGTGGCACGGAGGACGTACCCATACAGCATGGCTAATTCATCTGCTATCTACAGAAAACACCATTTACGGTAAGCAAACTTGCTCTTCTGTCCTTCTCTCTCTAGCATCTGACTTTATATTCTACCTTTGGAATCTTTGTTAGTTGCAGTACTTTTTATTTGACCAACAAAAACATGGAAATAGAAATTTACAGTAGATAAGGACTGCAAGACAAATCATGTCTGTTTCTGATGTAACATCACTGAACCTACCCAATCTCAGGCTTTTTCCTTACTTCCTCACATCCAAGGATCCTCTGTGCTTATCCCATGCTTTCTTGAATTATGTTACTGTTTGGCTTCCAGCACCTCACTGGGAGATTATGCTATGTATCTACCATCCTTTCTGAGAAGAAATATTTCCTCATGTTATTTCCAAGCCTACCCCCTTGTTATTTCGTATCATGAGTTTTGTTCTAGAACTTCTTTTCCATTAGAAAATGCCTACTTTTGTGCACTGTTTATGTCTTTGAAGTATTTGGTTACCTCATTCATATCCCCCCTCTCTCTTCACTATTCTAGGGTATACATATTTAAATCCTTTAGTTTCATGGTCCAGGTACTTGTTACATAGAGGGTGTTTTAGTGTGCCCTTGGGCCACAGCCTGACCCCAGACGGATCCAGGACCAAACCGAGGGTTGGCGACGTGTCCCAGGATGGCAGAGACATGGTCTTACCCTCTGCCGGGCCTGCAAGCTCCTAGCGCCAACAACAGGATGATGTTGATAGGTGAACGGTCCTCTGACCGTTCCAAGCCCTTTCGGACCTGCTGCTTGGATTGGCATGGAGCAGCAGGCCGGCCTGAGGATGAGGGCAGATGGAGGCCTTGACACGAAGACATGACACCAAGGCTGTAGTGAAGACCTGACACCAAGGCTATTGAAGAAATGCACCAAGGCTGTTGAAGACATGACACCAAGGCTGATGCAACGGCATCAGAGATGATACAAGGAACTTGGAGAAGTCCAGATGAGACAAGAAGCTGGGAAGGAAGACTTTGGCACTGTCTCTCAGGGTGCCCTACTCAGCCCACCTTCACGGGCGGACCCAATGGGCTGGTCGCGGACCACCCTGTCCCACTGCGCACCCTACACAGCCCGAGGGGGCTGGTCATGGACCACAAGGAGAGCGGGACAAGCGCAGGAGAGGATCCAGTCAAGGTGGGACTTCGACGACGAAGCCGATGTCATCCGAAGCACCACAAAGACTGGCAGCACAGGACAACTCAGGAACACAGAACACCAGTCCACTGCCGGCATCTCCCAAGATGGAGAAGTGTCACCTGGAGATCCACGGCCGGCAGAACAGAAGGCTCCAGAGCTCAAGCGAAGAACATCAAGGGACCTGGAACATCAGGAAGCAGACATCAATGACAGGACACCTGGACAGGGATCTCAGGCAATGAAGACATGACGAGACGAGACGACTAGACAAGGATTTCCACAAAGAAGACAAAGGACTTGTCTGAGTGCTGGCAGGCAGGAGCCTCCAGGGCTGAAGACACTCCGATGCAAGGCCAGGACGTAGTGCAAAGACAGCCCTTTTATAGGGCTGCTACAGGAAATAGTCACTAGGTGGGGCCCAGGGCATATCCGGCCGTGGGCCCTTTAAATGTTGTAGAGAGGCGCGGCTGCGCGCCTAGAGCAGGAAACAGGAACTGTGCAGGACCGTGGACAGCGGTCCTGCACCGATGACGACGCGCAGAAGCAGGGCTGGGCCTAGAGACAGGCCCCGAAGACGGCAGCGGCTCCAGCCGCTGCAGGAAGCCCTGAGGGCGGCTCCAGCCACCAATCCAGCCTGGGGCTTGCGGCCTCCAGCCGCGAAGATGGTGAAGATGTTGGCGGCGGCTCCGTGCCACATGATGGCGAAAGTCCGTGGCTCCGGCTGCGGTGAAGAGCAGGCAAGACGGGGCGGCCTCCGGGCCGCAAGGGGAAGCAGACCCCGGCTCCGGCCACGTAGGAAGGCCCGACTTTGGCGGTTCCATGCCACGTCGGGCAGCAAGCATGGGAAGAGAGGTGAGTGCCTGCTCGCGGGGGGACCCGCGGGCAGCATTCATAACAGTACTGCACCATTCTCTAGACTGCCTCTACTCTGCATAAATATTTTTGTAATTATGGTCTCCAGAATTGCATATAGTTTTTTGAGGGGTGAATTTGCAAAAGAACTGCATTAAATCTTAATGGTTGAATTCTTGGCCACTCTTCGAGCTTTGTAGATCACTTTTATTTTCTGTTTCATCTGAAGTATCCATCCTATTGATGATTTTTGTATCATCTGCAAAGAGACAAACCTCTGTTACCAATTCTTTTAAAATATCACTTGTTAATGAGCTTTCAATACCACTTGATCCTTCTTCAGATGTCATCTCTTCTGTTGCACCAATAAAAGTTATTACAGCTTACTAACGTTTTGCAGGACTAGTATGGCTCGTAGCACTATATACTAGGGATGTGAATCGTGTGATCGATCGTCTTAACGATTGATTTTGGCTGGGGGGGGCGGGGGGAATCTGATCGTCTTAGTTTTTTAGGTTAAAAAATCGTTTTATCGGGGGAGGGCAGGAAAACCGGCCCACCAAAACAACCCTAAAACCCACCCCGACCCTTTAAAATAAATCCTCCACCCTCCCGAACCCCCCAAAATGTTTTAAATTACCTGGGGTCAAGTGGGGGGGGGGGGGGGGTCCTGGCGCGATCTCCCGCTCTCTGGCCATGGCTGCATTAAGAGAAATGGCGCCGGTGGCCCTTTGCCCTTACCATATGACAGGGCAAAGGTAGCGCCGGCGCCATTTTGGTTCCTGTGACCAGACGTCACGAGTGCAGGAGATCGCTCCCGGACCCCCGCTGGACCCCCAGGGACTTTTGGCCAGCTTGGGGGGGCCTCCTGACCCCCACAAGACTTGCCAAAAGTCCAGCGGGGGTCCGGGAGCGACATTCTGCACTCGGGCCGTATTGCCAATATTCAAAATGGCACCGGCGCTACCTTTGCCCTGTCATATGGTAAGATACCCAATCCTGGCAATTTATTCTAATATCACAAACCAACTAACGACTAACACATATATTGTGACATCAATATAATTTCAATAATCTTTATTAGTGAAAATATAAAACACACTCACAAATTACCCATAATACCCCACACAATAGATATTGTATTTCAATAAAACATCATACCATATTCAAACATCACCCATACAACACCTATCACACATCCATTACACATTCAACCTCTCATAAAAACCATTTCTCAATTTCTAAACAGTCAAATTAAACATTAAATACAAATCTTTTCATTACACAACATCAAATGTAGATACAATGCACTTTTTTAAGCAGAAAGAGTTATATTGCACATTAATCCTTGCGTTACAAGAACGTCAATCCTCTTGATCTTTTTGTTCTCTCTCTTGTTCTCTCTCTACATGTTTCGCCTTCCTTCAGGCTTCTTCAGGAGAGCTTTCAAACAATCTCCCACTGCTCATGTATCCAACATCTATTTAAAGGGTTCTTCTGCACGTCCCACAGAACTTGCCCAGACGTACAGATCAGCACATCCCCGATTTTTATCAAAGCGTGTCAATTTTTCAAAAGCATTGAAAACACAACCCTTCGAATATTTCTGAACTTCTTTATCTTGGGCAAAAAAACGCCGTCACCTCATCTCAGAAAAAACGCCACCATCGAGTGAATCAACGGAATTCACTCGATTGATTCACTCGATGGCGGCGTTTTTTCTGAGATGAGGTGACGGCGTTTTTTTGCCCAAGATAAAGAAGTTCAGAAATATTCGAAGGGTTGTGTTTTCAATGCTTTTGAAAAATTGACACGCTTTGATAAAAATCGGGGATGTGCTGATCTGTATGTCTGGGCAAGTTGTGTGGGACGTGCAGAAGAACCCTTTAAATAGATGTTGGATACATGAGCAGTGGGAGATTGTTTGAAAGCTCTCCTGAAGAAGCCTGAAGGAAGGCGAAACATGTAGAGAGAGAACAAGAGAGAGAACAAAAAGATCAAGAGGATTGACGTTCTTGTAACGCAAGGATTAATGTGCAATATAACTCTTTCTGCTTAAAAAAGTGTATTGTATCTACATTTGATGTTGTGTAATGAAAAGATTTGTATTTAATGTTTAATTTGACTGTTTAGAAATTGAGAAATGGTTTTTATGAGAGGTTGAATGTGTAATGTATGTGTGATAGGTGTTGTATGGGTGATGTTTGAATATGGTATGATGTTTTATTGAAATACAATATCTATTGTGTGGGGTATTATGGGTAATTTGTGAGTGTGTTTTATATTTTCACTAATAAAGATTATTGAAATTATATTGATGTCACAATATATGTGTTAGCTGTCATATGGTAAGGGCAAAGGGCCACCGGCGCCATTACTATTAACGCAGCCGTGGCCCAAGAGTGGGAGATTGCGCCGGGACCCCCCTACTGGACCCCAGGTAATTTAAAACGTTTTGGGGGGGTTCGGGAGGGTGGGGGATTTCTTTTAAAGGGTCGGGGTGGGTTTTAGGGTTGTTTTGGTGTGCCGGTTTTCCCGCCCTCCCCCGATTTACGATTTTTGACGATAAATCGGGAGAATTGTTATTGTATCGCGGCTCTAATGATTTTTGACGATTTAAAATATATCTGACGATTGTTTTAAATAGTCAAAAAATGATTCACATCCCTACTATATACTATATGCTCCAACTTTAAAAGGTTTTAACAGCTCTTTTTTTGTTGGCACTTTCTTTCCAGGCCCAGCATGGTGTCTCTGCAGGAGTCTCCACCCTCTCTTCAGTCCTGCATAACTTGCATTGTTGCCTATTCCAAAGGGTTTCTCTGCTCTGCTGGATTGGGAACTGTGGTTATGTTTGAGAAAATAGAAGAGAAAGACTTTTACAAAAAAAGCCGTGAAATCTGGGTATGTAAGCCATGGTAGACTGAAAATAAAGGTTTTCTTCTAGCTAGAGAAGGATAATAGATGTGTGAGAGAGTCTATAGGAAACTCCTCAGACTACCTTAAGGGACCAGGCACAGTTGTCTTGCCTGGTCCTTCTTAAGATCTATACTCACATGGAATCCTGGGTGAAAGGAGGAGCCCCTCACCAGAGTATAAGAACTCAGGGCCTAGAAGGTTAGACAGGCCCCGGGGAGCAGGCAGGAACCCAGTTTATGCAAAGACCTACTATGTTTAATGTCTATGTGCTACCTGAACTTAAGGTGTCCTGCATTCTTCGTTTTTTCTTTTCACTGTAAATAAATTGCACATAAAGGAAACAGCCAGAATCTGCCTCCGTATTCCTCTTGGCTGTTTCCGAAGCTGCTATCGCCCAAGTTGCCACACGATGGAAAATCAAGATTTTATTCTTTAAACATACAGAGGTTGATATTAGAGATGTGAATCGGAACCGGAATCGGTTTGGTTCTGGTTCCGATTCAAATCGTGCATTTTTTTTCGTCCGGCCCGATCAGGGTTTTTTTTTAAATCAGCTGCGCCCGATCCGATAAACAAAAAACCCACCCCGACCCTTTAAAACCACTCCCTTAGCCTCCACCACGGTACGTAATCTCACTGGTTCTGTGAGCAGAGTTACTTCACCAGGTAAGGGCTCCCCATGGATAGAAGACAAAAGTAGTGGAGACGTCATGGTAGTGGTGGGGATCCGCAAATGTTCCACTAGACGTTTCAAAATGAAATTTCCCCCTGCCCCAGAATCCACTAAGGCAAGTGTCTGATATTCTAGAGGTCCGCAGATTAAAGATACAGGAAGAAAGAGTGGAGGAGAGGGTGCAGTTAGACCTAAGAAGAGTCTTCCCACAGGACTTAAGTCTGCCAGTTTCCCGGACATATAGGGCATGTTTGTACAGCATGATCAGCTTGTCCACAATACATGCATAGTCCCAACCTCTTCCGCGTTCTTCTCTCTTTAGAAGTTAAATGACTGCGGCCTAATTGCATTGGTTCTTCTTCGCCAGCAACAGGACCTGAGGGCATAGGCCTGGGTATAGACTTGACTCGAGTCTCTCCCTGAAGTGGTCTTCTGGGACTCTTGGCCTCTTGAACCTTGTCATGAAGTTGGTGATCAATCCTTGTTGCCAACTTCATTAGTTCAGCTAATGTCTCAGGCATCTCTCGAACCGCCAGCTCATCTTTTAGCCGGGAGTTCAGGCCTTCAAAGAAGAGGGTCTTCAGGCATCTAGGGTCCCAATGTAATTCTGACGCCAACATCTTGAATTTTATGGCGAAGTCTGGTAAAGGTTTATTACCTTGTTTGAGATGAACCAACATAGAGCCTGCTGTTGTGTACCGGGCAGGGTCATCGAATACTGATCTGAACAGTTCAAGGAACCCGGAAAGATCATTCAGGATAGGGTCATTGCGCTCCCACAACAGAGAGGCCCAAGCCAACGCTCTTCCATCCATATAAGACAGGATATAAGTGGTCTTGGCATAAGCTGTAGGAAAATGATTAGGTTGCAGAGAAAAGTGCATGCAACATTGATTGATAAATCCTCTACATTTCCAAACTTCACCTGAGAAGCGTGTTGGAGCAGATAGAGGTACACTAGTCTTGACCATCACTTCTGGCGGTGTAACTTCTTTACCTGTGGTGGTCGGTGTATTCAGCTGTGCGTGCAACTGGTTAAAGGCAGTAGTCAAGTTATCCAGCAAGTTCTGTTGTTCAGAGATTCGCTGGGCCAGGCCTGGAATGGCCTGCAATGCGGTGAGCTGAGCCGAATCCATGGAGTTAGCAATCTGTTATGGTTTTGAGGTGTTGGAGTGGATTTTTGGGTACTGCGGTGATGGCCACTCCCATGGGGAGGAGCCCCGTGAGGAACCGCAGTACTAGGCTAGACTCGAGACACGCAAACACAGAGATTTGTCTTTTATTATACAGCTGGATGATACCACCAGAGGTGGCAGTAGTGAGGTGATCCAGTAGTAGCAGTCCAGGGGCCCTCGGCAGAGGAGACCCGTCTCACAATGGTAGATGGGCCCCAAAGAAGATTAAGTATCTAGGTGTCTATATTAGCAATAATTTATCTGAATTGTTTCAGATCAATTATCTCCCCCTTATACGGAGAATATTTGGGGACTTAGGTGGTCGGCACTGTACTTTTCCTGGTTCGGCAGGATAGCATCGGTCAAGATGAATGTCCTTCTGAGACCTAGGTTATCTCTTTCAAGCCCTGCCAATAATTGTCCCGCCGATTGCTCTCAAGTGATGGCAACAGAGAATCTCCTCCTATATATGGAGAATTCGGCCACCTCAGATATCTCAAGTAGTATTATACAGGCACAAACTAAGGGGTGGACTGGGAGTTCCCAATTTTAGTTGGTACTATGCTGCAGCTCAAATGAGGGCTATTTTTGACTGGAATAGGATCGGAGAGCAGAAACAGTGGGTAACCTTAGAACAATGTTTAATTGGGAGAATGCCACTCCGTTCGTTATTGTGGCAACCCCGACAGTCATGGTTCCCGATACGGAACATTCCATTGGCAACCTAAACTACTTTGCAGGTGTGGGAATTATGGAAAGCGAGGCTGGTGGGAAACAGGAGATATTTTTATAGTTCCTATATATATGCTAATAATAGGTTTCCCCCTGGCAGACAGAACAAAGCCTTCATCCAGTGGGAATGTTTAGACGCAACCCCTGTTTTTTTACACAAGGTGGGCTTTTAAAATTTACTTGTTACTATTTGTCTCTTATGTATTGCTCTTAGGGCTGGATTTTCTAAGATCACACGGCTTTCTGAATTCCGCGATAATGGGGGGCAGGGGGGCGAAAGCCGGCAGCGATCACACCACTGCGGTGTTATCGCTGCCGGCTTTTGCACCCAATAGCGCCACCGTGAAAGGTGGCGCTATTGGGCGCGCTACTGGCGGTGATAACGGGTCTTACCTTATTGCCGCCAACAAAGTTTCCGCCGCGTCCGCCCCGACGTCACCCCGACTCCTCCTCTTCCAGACCCGATACCGCCCTGACTCCTCCCCTATCCCTTTTCACGTGCGATATCGATAGAAAATGACCCCCTAAGTCTATTAGTTTGTGATTTGTGATTAAATGTTTTTATTATATCTGTTTCATTTTATTTAGTTAGTTAGTTAGTTATTTATTTATTTATTTATTTATTTAGGGCTTTTTTATACCAACACTCATGATACCAATCATATCGTATCGGTTTACAATAAACAGCGGTGCAATAACATTAATATCAACGTGAACAATAGGCGAAGAGTGAAAAAGTGAATAAAAGTTACAATAAAACAGGGGCATTTGAACTGGGAGGAGGAAAAGCCAGAGTCATGACTAACATAGAAATAAATATCTAGTCTCAGAAATAAATAATATCAAGTCATATACTTAGGACTATAATAATCACTTGTACTCAGGACTGAATATAATCAAATATATAAATAATATCCTATACTCAGGGCTGTAGAATATCAAATGTTCCTGACTAAATAGTATTAGTTCATAAAACTCAGGACTGATTAATATAACGTCAGAAGCCATGACAGGGATGGGGAACGTCGACTGGTGGACCAAGGCGAGTTATTGCGGTTGGGGTGGACATAGAACAGGGAAGGCTTGTCGAAATAGCCAAGTCTTGAGTTTCTTTTTGAATGTCTGCGTGCAAGGTTCTTGTCTAAGGTCTGGGGGCATGGTATTCCAGATGGTTGGCGCTGCTGTCAAGAAGGCTCGATCTTTGGTGGATGAGAGGTGTGTGAATTTGGCTGGTGGGATGTGTAGCGAATCTTTGTATGCTTCTCTGATGGGTCTGGAAGAGAAGTGTAGCGTGAGTGGGTAGTGTAAATCGATGGGTGTTCTGTTGTAAATAGCTTTATGGATGATGGTGAGGCACTTGTGTAGTATTCTGAAATTTACTGGGAGCCAATGAAGGTTTTTCAGGATAGGTGTGATGTGGTCTCTTCTGTTGGAGTTTGTTAAAATTCTGGCGGCCGAATTCTGTAGCATCTGGAGCGGTTTGGTGGAGGAAGCGGGAAGGCCTAGCAGAATGGAATTGCAGTAATCTAATTTGGAGAATATAATGGCCTGGAGTACTGATCTGAAGTCTTGAAAATATAGTAGCGGTTTGAGTCTTTTTAGTACCTGAAGTTTGTAGAAGCAGTCTTTGGTTGTGTGTCTTTGGATGAACTTTTTTAGATTTAGCTGGTTGTCAATTATAACTCCGAGGTCTTTTGCTTGGTTGACCAGGGTGTTGGTGTGACTTGAATGTAGGTTATTTTTGTGGTTGAGAGATATAAGGAGCATTTCTGTCTTGGACGTGTTGAGCTCAAGGTTTAAGGTAGTAAGGAGGTCGTTGATAACTTGGAGGCAGTTGTCCCAGAATTTCAGTGTTTTTGTGAGGGATTCGGTTATAGGGATCAGAATTTGGACATCGTCAGCGTAAAGATAGTGTTTGAGTTTAAGATTCGTAAGCAGCTGGCAAAGGAGGAGAAGGTATAAGTTGAATAGTGTAGGAGACAGAGAGGAGCCCTGTGGAACACCTCTTGTGGTGTTGATGAGAGGAGATTCCTTATTGTTGATCTTTACTTTGTAGCCTCTGTTCGTGAGAAAGGAGTCGAACCATTTGAAGGCCGTACCTGTTATCCCGATGTCCGAAAGTCGTTTAAGGAGAGTGGAATGATTCACCGTGTCGAATGCTGCCGAGATGTCGAGGAGTATTAGCAGGAAGGAGTGCCCGGAGTCCATACCCATGATGAGATGATCTGTGAGGGAGATGAGGAGGGATTCGGTGCTTAGAGCTTTGCGAAATTCATATTGCGATGAATGGAGAATGTTGTGATCTTCCAAATATTCTGATAATTGGGTGCTGACTATTTTTTCTATGATCTTTGCTAGAAAAGGTAGGTTGGAAATAGGTCGGAAGTTGTTGGGTTCTCTAGGATCTAGATTTGCTTTCTTAAGGAGGGGTTTGAGGGTGGCAATTTTTAGGACTGGTTTTACAAAACCAGTCCAAAAATAATAATAAAATGCTCCTTTTTTTTAAAACCTTATACCTGAAGATTTTTTGACTGTCATACTGGTGAATCACCTTCTTTGCTTTTTGTTTTATCATCGGTCACACAATGTCAAATTTCTTTATACGTTTTTTTTGTTATGCAAGTAAAAAGGTCAATACAGTCATTTGAGATTGCTTGTGCAAAGTCCATGTTTGACAGCTGTTGCATTTATTGTTATGTTGATAATCCCACTGGATGAAAACCCGACGTGCATGTTTTGAATCACCAAAATCTGTGGCGGGGTATCACTTGCTTATTTCTTCAAAATTGTGGGCACTTGGAAAGGACTGTCATTTCCTGATGCAAATTTTGGTTTTCAAAAAAAGGAGCACTTTATTATTATTTTTTGAGTGGCTGTCCAGGATTTATAAGACACAGTTTATTTACATCATTTTACTGTACATCACTTTGATTACTTGTAAAAAAAAAAAAAAGATTTATTAAATCAGTAAGCCTAATCCTACTTTGTACATTATTGTGTCTCGAGCATAAGATTGTTTAATTTATACTCTTTTTATTGCATAAAAAAGACTGCTTTCAATTAAACAAGGCTATCATGTTAGGAGCTTGTATTCCTCATTATTATGCTTGTAGTTAATAAACATTTTCTCAGCACTGTAGGTATTCATTTAGTCACATACGCACCTGCCTCCCCAGTAAGAGTTGTTCTCCTTCTCCTTTTCTCCTTTTCTCTTTCACAACTGTCAGCTTTGCTAGCCATGAACTGAAAAGCTGTAGGGCTATGCGTGCCTGGGAAATGCTGCATACAGACATTTTTTTTAGATTTTCTAGAAAACACTTGGAATTACTCCACTCAGTCCAAGTGAGGGATCATGTGACCTAGATGTGTGACTGTTTGACTTGCTATCATCGCAGTATACCTATTACATGTGAGCATTTTGCTGCCTACTCTGAAAAGTTATTTGGGATTGTTTTGCCACACAGATTCCTCAAGACCAACATAGCTCTGACCCAGCTCAGTCAGATCAGCAAGAGATTGTCTCCATGTGCCTGAGTCCCTCTGAGGAAATTCTGATAATTAGCACTAATAAGAGCCAACTTTATAGTATCACCCTGTCATCAGCTGAGATGAGTAAGGTGGGTTTTTCTTTCTTCCTGTCTCATTCTTCATCTTGTATTACAGCACAATGTCTGTCCTGTCAGAGACATCAATGAGCTGGGCAGTAGCCCACTACTTCCTCTTCACTTGTCAGCCACATCAGAAACACATCCCCTATCCCATACTCTGGGTCTCCAGTGACAACCCTCCTACCCCTACTTTTTCATCTCACCCAGCTTATCACCTTTCCCATCAAAGGCATTAGTGAACTCCTCTCTGTAGCTCAGCACCTCTCCCACTTTTCCCAGGCTGCCATCTACCATTCTTTCTTTTACTTCAGGAAATCTCATAGATTATTTTATATCTTTCCTCTTTAGGGAGAAGAAGCTCATTTTGAATATTTGACTCACTCTTTACATTCGGCGTCCATCACTGGCTTGGACACATGCATTCGCAAACCTCTTATTGCCACCTGTTCCTTGGATCGCTCTATTCGTATTTGGAACTATGAGACCAAGTAAAGACTTTTATTTTCTGCTGTCTAGTGATTATATTCAACAGGAATCGAGCCTGAAAGGCTGCTAATCTGTTGAAGAGATTTGTAATAGAACCTTTGTGACTCCAGAAGGAGAGAAGCATCATGAGCCTAGGTGAAAGCAGATAGAATGGGAACTCCAGGAGGCTGGGGGAGAAGAGAGAGTAAGAGCATCCAAACCAAGGGTGGGGAGAGTGGGGTGAAGCATTAAGTGTCATAACTCTTGGAAAGAAGAGTCTTGGGGATGGAGTTGTACATCTTTGGCATCAATAATAATGGTCAGAGATACAGATTCCTGAAAACACCACGATTTTGTCCCTCTGATGTGATACAATGGGCCTGATTTCCAAAAGCATTTATATGTTTAAAACTGAGTTTAACATGTGCCAATGCACTGTACCCATGTAAGTGGGCTTTTTAAAATTGTTAAAATATATGCTATTGAATTGTCAATAGGCTTTACCCGCATTAAGTGCACTAAACACAGGCAAATGGCTTTTGAAAATTGCTATGAGAGTATGTTACATTTACATGCAGACGTACCTGAATGTATGGTTCCTCTTATACCCTAGAGCTGGGTCTCATACTTAGTGTCTGTTCTGTTTGTGATGTGAGTCTGTCCCTCAAAGATAGGAGGCTTTACTCTTATGTTTGAATATGCAGGTAGCATAAAACTTGGATTATGGAATTCAGGGACACCTAGACTAACTTTCAAACGGGCCCATAGGTGCACATATACACGTGTATATGGCGCAGAGCCAGATGCATGGCAATTTTATATCCTGCATGCATATATATGTGTATGTTATAAAATAGCCCTGGCGCGTGTATGTGTGCTCGTAATTTTAATCTTGTGTGCACACAGCAGCATAACTCAATTTTGGGATGTGCAAGTGTGGGAATTTTATAGCAGGCGTGCGTCCAGTCCATGACCAGTTCACCATTTCATCCACCAGTTTGTCCAGTCTAGAACTAAGTCCTCCACACACCCCTGGCACTTTAGCCTGCATTGTCTCCCAGTTAACCCAGACTCCTCAAACACTTCATAGATGCCTGGAAATAGTTTTATAAAGAATTTTACCTGCTCCATTGCAGAAGTAACTTTGCGCTGAAATATACCTGGGTGTGCACCTAGGCACATAGCTATTTGCGTGCATCTCTTGGCTCCTCCCCAAAACACCCATGTCCCGACCACATTGCACCCCTTTTTTTCCTGATGCAAGATATTCGCGCATCGCTATTTGTGTGCGCATGTGGGCAGTATAAAATCGGGTGGACATGCGCATTTGCTAGATGCACATCTATCTCCTGATTTTGCATGTGCCCTGTTTTTAAAATTCACTTTTTAGTGTGGGAGTGACTAGAGAAGCAAAGACGGTAACTTTTAAAGCGGCACATAGGTACACATGTGCGCATGTTCATCAGCCTGCATCCACGTATATGCTTGCAATTTTACGTAGATGTGTGTGCAAATGCCACTTCTACTGTGTAAGTGGGATTATAAAGGGCATGCACCAACGCCATTACCAATTTTCCCAGTTCGCCCCATTAAGGGATAGGACTTCCAAACCTCCCTAGTTTAATAGCCTCCTTTCTTTCCTGTGAGCCCCGACCTTTAAAACCCTGCTGATCTGCCTAGATTTTTTGTTTTACGACTTAGATGCCATCTATAACAGAAGTAAAGTTACGCAGCAGGGGACCCCCGCACGCGCCTGTTCCTGTAAGTATTTATCGTTAATTTCAAGTTAAAAACAGGAACACCCGTGCCCTGCCCAGACCAGGCCCACCCTTGCCCCTTTTTAAAGTTTTTTCATTTGTGCACGCAGTGGCAAATATGTGCGCATCTGGGCAATTTTTAAAATCCTCTTGGCACGCACTGGCCTGACTTATGCTCATATCTCACAATTTTGGAAGGCACCAGGCTTTTAAAATTCACCCTACAGATTGTGGTCTGCACAACATTTCCCCCATGATAAAAAAATGATAGTATGTTCTAAATCAGTGGTTCTCAACCGGTGTGTCGCCACACTTCCCGGTCCCCTGCTGACCCAGCTGCTCCCCGGTCCTCCTCCACCCGGGCTTTAAATTCTGAAAGCCTGGGCAGAACGCGGCAGGAGAGCTGGAGTCAGTGGCACCGGCATGCTCTCTTCTTCCCGCGGCCCGGAAGAGGAAGTGGTGAGCAGCGAGTGCGTGCGCGGGAAGAAGAGACCCTGCTAGTGCAGGTAGCGTCAGCCCGAAGAAGAGAAGAGAGGCGCAGCCTGAGGAATGAGCAGCGCGGCTCGGAGAAAAATGAAGAATGTCGTCAACCCCTGCGGCCGATGGGACTCCTTGCTCCGCGAGGGCTGAAAATGAAGTAGGTTGCTGCTGCCTTCAGGGTTAGAAGTGGAGGAGGCTGCTGCTGCCGCTAGTTCCGGGGGGGGGGGGGGGGGGGGGAGAATGAGTGAACGAGCAAGCATGTGTGTTTGAGATCCTGTGTGTGTGAGAGAGTATGTATGTGAATAATTGAGAGCCTGTACATGTGAAAGAGAGTATGTGTGTGATTGAGAGCTGGTTTAGGTGAGGGAGCTTGTGAGTATGTGATTGAGAGCCTGTGTGTAAATGAGAGAAAGAGCGAGCATGTTTGTAAGCATGTGAATGAGAGTCTGTGTGTGAGAGAAAAGGACAGCATGTATGTGTGTGATTGAAAGCCTGTGTGTGTAAGCGTGAAAAGATAGACAGCATGTGTGTAAATGTGTAATAATTAAGAGCCTATATAAGTGAGAGAGAAAAAGCATGTGTATATGTGAGTGATTGTGAGAGAGAGAGAGGAGAAAGTTGCAAGCAAAACACCCCTCCTGCTAATTCAAAACAATCTCAGGACACCTGGATATCAAACGTTTCCAGGTATGCAGAGCAAAAACATTTTTGTATCCTTATTTTTCATTACTGGGTCTTTGTGTCTGCTATTTTGAAATATTTTATTGGTATCTAGAAATTTTTTATATGAGTTTTTAACTATTGGATATTCCATTCATCTGCTATTTTAAAATAATCTGTTCTTTTTGTTAGTATGGTTTTACTGCTACTGATTTTATATTTCTTGATTTGTTTTATAAGGACTGGTGATGTTTCTCTTTTTCCTTTGTTGCACTGCATACAGAGACTCTGGTTTGTTGCAGTTTCCAATTCAGTTTTTGTCTGCATGCTTCTAGTTATGCGTTTTGGTCTCTTTATTCTTTGTTAGGGGAGGGTCAGCACATGTGATTCAGGTGATGTTTTCTGCTGTGTGTAGTTTCTCTGTAGGGCTCTATAGCAGCCTGACTTGGTCCGTTTTCCTAATAGGAGGTGTATTGGTGTCTTAAGGCCTGGTGTAATATTTCAGTGTTGCCTTTTCTTAGGTAAGGTGGTTACTGTTTAAGTGTTGGAAATTGGTGCTGTTTGGGTGTGGGATGTTTACCGTTTATGCAATTTCTGTTCAGACAGAATACGTATCTTTCCCTTGTGTTATTCTTAACAATAAAAATAATACTGGGCCTTTATTTTTTATTTCTGCCGTGAATTGTAATGAGCAGTGTGTCAGACATGTGAGCGTGGCCTGTCAGGTGTGTCACGATGGGAAAAAGGTTGAGAACCACTGGTCTAGATAATGTAGTACATACGAGTAAGAAAAGCAAATCACTGCTACTAGGGATGGTACAAACTTCTTTAAAAGAGGTTCTCTACTTGGTATACTGAAACTACTTAAAATCTGTGATTTCCTCCAGCTAATTCAAGGAAACATTTTAATCTGCATTCCAAAGGGAGGGAGGCACTTGTGTGTGTGTCCCATTCAATGTCCTATTGATCTCGGGCAGCTAAGAGAAGTCAGACAAGGTATTCTCTTCCGGATCCACATATTCTACATGTAGGCAATTGTTTTGCTTCCAGTGCACACCAGATTTTTACCATATATCAGGGGTCCACAGGAATCAAGGAAGAGTATTGATTGGGAGATCCACATATTTTAAGACTTGGGGTAGGCTTCTTGAGTATTGGGGGAAGGGGGTTGTTGGGCACCTTAAAAATCTGATGCGCCAGGCAAGTGCCTATGCTGCCTGTACCAAAATCCTAGGAGGGGGAGGGAGTTTTCCTGCCTTTTTAAACCTTAAACATTTGGCACCCTAGGCAAATATCTATGTTGTCTATATCTAAATCTGGCCCTGCCTAATAACTTTGGGGTTTTCTGTCTGATCCAGAGTAAATTTTCAGGATATCTCAAGGGGGACATGAGCATTCTAGCAGAGCTAGGTTTTTTTATTCTTCTAATATTTTCCACGAATATGCACGTGCAATTGTTGCCCCCCACATGGCTTTGCATGTGACCCACATCAATTTTCTAGGATATTCTTTATTTATTTACATTTATATTCTGCCTTTTGGCACTTCAGAGTCAGGGGGTCCATGAGGATCATGACAGCGGTGTAAATGGGGAATCCATACACAGTCACACCATCTAATAATTTTTAGGTTTCAGTCTGTTGCAGTCCGCGGGCTAAACCCATGAACTACTACCTTTACCTCCAACTCTGGGCTGCTCTGCGATGTGGCAAAACGCTGTCAGCAAGACTCCATGCTTCAGCGCAGTCAGACGCCATCAGCTCTGCACGCAGCAAGATACCACTGGGCCCGTCCAACCACGCATCCTCTTAGGCATGCCAGCACCTGACCTCCTGCTTTTAAAGGGCCCACGGCAGGAAAAACCCTGCGATACCCATTGATGACATCAGATGCCAAGCTTTTTAAAGGGCTCATCCTGGCCTTCCCTCACTGCCTCAGCAACAGGTCCACTACTCCTGGAGTAAGCATGTTGCTTCAGTGTCTTGTCTTCAGCCCAGCATCTTGTCTTCAGCAATCCTCTCCTGCCTGTGTTTCTCCTCACCTGACCCTTCCTGCATATCCATCCCTTTTTTCTCTTCAGACGGATACCTAGTTTGACCTCTGCTTGCCACCGGATAAGCTTTATTGCAGCCTGCCACTGAACACTGCCTGCCCCTGGATATGCCTAACCACTACTTGTCTTTGGCCTTCACTTCAACCTTGGACTCCTCTGTCCTCCAGCCCTTCCAACTCTAGTATCCAAGGACAACCATCGCCATCAGCAGAGACCTTCACCTAAGACCTGTCGACCCCAGTGCCCAACATAAGATATGCCATACTGGGTCAGACCAAAGGGCCATCAAGCCCAGCATCCTGTTTCCAACAGTGGCCAATCCAAGTCACAAGTACCTGGCAAGTACCCAAACATTAAATAGATCCCAAGGACTCAAGGCTGGTATAGGCGAAGTTCCGGTTGGATCTCTATTTCGTCCATGTCTGTTACAGCCCCGGTCGCCTGCACTGCGACCGGGTCCTTACCTTCCCCGCAGGTCTCCCTTCAGCGCCGCGAGCCGTGCGATTCCGGGCTGGCCTGGCCGCATGGCAGCGGCGTCCTCCTCGTGGGGACGCCGCTGCCATGCGGCCAGGCCAGCCCGGAATCGCGCGGCTTGCAACGAGGTCGCTCCTAGGAGGATTAGTTGCAGTTCCTGATTCCGGTTACCAGTTCCTGTGTTCCTGTCTTCACGCTTCTGATTCCTGCTGCCTGCCTTGACCCTCGCTCCGTTCCGGGTTTTCCTTCACGTCTGCGATTCTCCTAAGACCCAGCAGTCCGGGTTCCTACGGGCTCCTCCTGGGGGAACCTCGGACTTCCAGGGCGAAGCCACCTAAGCCCTAGCGACCCGGGCCTCAACAACTCCTCTGGTGGGGTCTCGGGTTTCCAGGTGAAGACCCTTTACCAGCGGTGTGTGTCTGCCTTCCGACCATTCTTCTCCACCGGTCGGTCCAAGGATCCACTTCTGACGTTAACACATGTCTACCTGCTGACAGTGGGAACCTACTGGGCTCCTCCCTGCAGGTTGCACCAACCCTCAGTCCAATGGTCCACTAGCACAACAGCATCTAATTCAAACCAAATTTTCAGCAGATATGAGGGGTGTGTAAAGGAGAGTATGTTAATATTCTGACCAAGCATTTAGCCTGGTCTACCTTAAGACAGCCACAAGGGAATCCTGGTTGCAGGGCATTTCCCCTGGGGAGAGGAATAAGAAGGCAAGCCTCAGAGAGGATAAAGAAAGCCTAGACCAGATGAGAAGGAAGTAAGAATTTTGTTAGAACTTCTTATCTGTGAACTACTGCATTTTCTTTTCAGCCATGCTGAAGGTAAGCAGGCTCTTGTTTGTTGGGTTTATTGTAAATAATAAAAGTCTGTAGAAGAATAGCCAGAGTCCAGTTTGCTCTGTCCTTCAGCAAGGCAAAGACCACTCATGTTCTTTCGGGCCGATTCAGTAAAGTCCGTGGGAGAGCAGACGAACGCCCGCTCTCCCGGCGCGCGCACAGGCCACTCGCCTGTGTGCGCGATTCTGTATTTAAATTAGGTGGTGCGGTAGAAACGGGCAAAAGGAGGCGCTAGGGACACTAGCGCATCCCTAGCGCCTCCTTTTGACCCGGAGTGGTGGCTGTCAGCGGGTTTGACAGCCGACGCTCAATTTTGCCAGTGTCAGTTCTTGAGCCCTCTGACAGCCACGGGCTCGGAAACCGGACGCCGGCAAAATTGAGCGTCCGGTTTTCGGCCGACAGCCGCCGGCCCATTTTAAATTTTTTTTTTCTTTTTTTTTTTACTTTTTTTACCTTTTGGGACCTCCGACTTAATATCGCCATGATATTAAGTCGGAGTGTGCACAGAAAAGCAGTTTTTACTGCTTTTCTGTGCACTTTCCCGGTGTCCGTAGAAATTAACGCCTACCTTTGGGTAGACGCTAATTTCTGAAAGTAAAATGTGCGGCTTGGCTGCACATTTTGCTTTCTGAATCTCGCGGGAATACCTAATAGGGCCATCAACATGCATTTGCATTTTGAGGGCGCTATTAGGTGCCAGAGGTTGGACGCGCGTTTTCCGCCCCTTACTGAATAAGGGGTAAGGGAAAACGCGCGTCCAGGGGCAGGTTAACAGTGCATTCCGTCGGGGCGCACTGTACTGTATCGGCCTGTAAGTGCCTGCAGAGACAGGGACCTACACTAGCAGCAAGGAAACAGAGAATTTTTTTTAAATCTGTCTTTTTTCTGTTTACAAAGAGCAGGGACCTGTGCTGAAGTGGTAACACAGAGCCACCAAATATGTTAAAATGTTCTTGAGGCCTGGCTGTAGCCACTGCCACAGGGTAAAAAACAGCAGGCTAAGGGGGTAGCCCCGCCTGGACAGACAAGGACTTAAAAAGTCAGAATTGGACAGTGTTCTGGGCTCTGACCGTGCACACTGGCAATCTGCCCAGGGGCTGTAACTTGGGGGCTCATCTCACTTGCGTCTACACTGGGAGTTACCTGAGGGGCCTATCATCTGCATTCACACAGGATTACCCCAGGAGCTTACACAATGTAAACAAACAGTTACTGGGATTATACCTGGCTCAGACCTCTACCGGGCTTGCTGAGGGCCCCTGATAGAGGGAAGACTGCACAGCAGGCAAAACCATGATACTCTTGTTAATGTCTCTGGTTTACAACCTTTTCTTTTGTTTGCTGATGGTTTATATTTGGTCCCCCTGCCTACCTCACATTCTACTCAACTCATGCCTCTATTCCATTTTTTTATCTACCTTCCTCATTTTTTTCTTTGTTGTGCCTTTATTATTTTGTGGTCCTCGATTGATCTTTCTCTCCATTTTCCTTATTCTGAGGTTCTGTCTGTTTTGTTCTTCTCCAGTCTGCTCATTTGTGTCAGCTTCCTGTATTTGTCCATTCACTTTTTTGTACTACTAATTTGATGGAATCATCCCATCTTTTTGGATGGCTCTGTTTCTCTTTATCTTTTACACTTGCTACATTGAGTTATATTTTGCCAGAGTTTAGTGAACTTTTTGATGCCATGAATGTCCCATATTTACTTGCCCTTTTTGATTTATGCAACCTACATGTGTGCCCTTTTTACCACCCAGGAAAGAGATCTGGGTGTCATAGTGGATAACACACTGAAATCGTCGGCTCAGTGAGCTGCGGCAGTCAAAAAAGCAAACAATGTTAGGAATTATTAGGAAGGGAATGGAAAAGAAAACGGAAAATGTCATAATTTGTTTTGTGTTATATGTAAACCGGCATGATGTGGTTTCTAACCACGAATGCCGGTATAGAAAAAACTCTAAATAAACAAATAAATAAATAAATAATGCCTCTGTATCGCTCCATGGTGAGACCGTACCTTGAATACTGTGTACAATTCTGGTCGCCACATCTCAGCAAAGATATAATTACGATGGAGAAGGTACAGAGAATGGGGACAAAAATGATCAAGGGAATGGAACAGCTCCCCTATTTATTTAGTGTTTTTTTATACCGGCATTCACGATAGGCATCGCATCATACCGGTTTACATTTAACAGGGGGTGAAAAAACAATACAATATAAGAATGTTAACAGGTGTGGAGGTTAAATCTTACAGTTACAATAAAACAGGGAAGTACACAACTGGGAGCAGGAATAAGAAAGGAGATAGGAGATTAACAGAGAGCAATTATTTACAATGTTATAAAATTTACAATGTAATAGAAAATTGATTATAGTATTATGGTACAGTCAGAGGGTAGATTGGCGGTAAGGTTCAGCTGTGAACCTTACCGCCAATCTTACCTTTCCCCTATGAGGAAAGACTAAAGAGGTTAGGACTTTTCAGCTTGGAGAAGAGACGACTGAGGGGGGATATGATAGAGGTGTTTAAGATCATGAGAGGTCTAGAACGGGTAGATGTGAATCGGTTATTTACTCTTTCGGATAGTAGAAAGACTAGGGGACACTCCATGAAGTTAGCATGGGGCACATTTAAAACTAATCGGAGAAAGTTCTTTTTTACTCAATGCACAATAAAGCTCTGGAATTTGTTGCCAGGGGATGTGGTCAGTGCAGTTAGTATAGCTGTGTTTAAAAAAGGATTGGATAAGTTCTTGGAGGAGAAGTCCATTACCTGCTATTAATTAAGTTGACTTAGAAAATAGCCACTGCTATTTACTAGCAACAGTAACATGGGTTCCCTGTACGTACCCGGATCAGTCCAGACAGTGGGTTGAGCCTCCTGTCCAGCAGATGGAGACAGAGAAAAACTGAAAGGGTCTCCTATATCAGGACAGAGCCTACCCTGTGTCCCTTCAATATTTCTCTGTCTGCAGCAGGTGCAGGCAGTTCAACCTGTGGTTCCCTAGCATTACCTACCTTCTTTCTCTTTGGAGATCTCTTTCCTCTTTTCCCTTTGGGTTGGTTACAAGATCAAGCAAGTATTATTTATTCTATTTAAAAAAAAAAAAATGTAAAAAAAAGGAAAATCACAGTGAGACAGGACTGTCTCCTAGCTCTTACTGTGTCCCAGGGGGATTTTTCCCCTTGAGTATTCAGCCTGGGACCCACTTTCCCGGTGACCTTCAGCCTGGCTACTTGGGGTGATACTGGTGGTCCAGTCACTCCCCCTTCTTTGCCCTAGTGTGACCCTGGAGAGGCTTCTCCCTCAGGATCTGTAGCAGGGAGGTGCTCATTCCTCTGCTATCCTAAGGTTGTATACAAAATAAAAAATCAAAGGAAAAGAAACGGGCAAAAGGCAAACGGCAGTATTTGCAGCAGCACTTACAGGGGACAGCGTTGCAGGGCTTGTGCTCTCGCTCCGGCTCGTGTCAGCCAGGCACTGCCTTCTCAGCGCAGTCATACAACATGGTTCTCCCCACACCCCCCCCCCCCCAGAGTGAATGCCGCGTTCTTCGGCCTGTTTAGCTTGTGGGGAGCCCGCCCCTCGGCTCTCCCGTGAGGGGCTTTGCTCCTCGTGTCTGCCCAGAGGGGAGTGACCCTCCGGGGCTGAGTCTAAATTGGCGGTCCGGGGTTGGGCGGTGAGGCGCGTTGCTAAGCAGGCTCCAGCGCGAAAAACCTTAGGAACAGCGGCCATCTTGTCCCCAGATCCCCCTGCTGATACAAGCCCTGAGGGAGGAAAGGAGCCGATTTTTAACCTTTTGCCACCTGATTTAAGCCCCGCGGATTCTCCAGGCGCAGTTTCAGACCACCCCCATGAGACACCCCCCCCCCCCCCCCCCCCCCCCCCTTTGCCTGGCAAAGTTCAATATCGTTTTTCCACAGAATTTGTCTTTTTAATTCATAAATCTTTCCTGGCTAGCTTAGAGGAACCGAATGAGCCCTCCCCGGGTCCCCCCCTCCTGGCTAAGATCACTCAGGTGGCCACCGGACAGGGCCCTAGGGCCCCAGATTTGTCGGGTACAAATAGGTCAGGAGCGTGCTGGGCATACAGGATCCTCCAGACCCCCCTCAACCCTCTCCGCTGCCAGATCCAGATCCAGACACAGATTTTGGCCCTTCCAAATCCATCTGCCGACGGGGACGATCCCCAGATTCTGCAACTGTTTCAACGAGAGGAACTTGACCCGCTCATTCCTTTTGTTTTGGATGAACTTGGCATTGAGGTTCCCCCGAAAGAGCCCCCCGTGGCCTCAACCTCACGCACCATGGACCCAGTCCTGGCGGGACTTAGGACTCCGCCACGTACCTTTCCATTCCACCCCATACTTATGCAGCTCCTGCTTCGGAAGTGGGAGTCTCCCGAGTAAGGCCTCCGGGTGGGCAGGGCAATGGACAAGCTCTATCCTCTGCCAGACCAATGTCTAGAGATGCTTAAGGTACCTAAGGTTGATGCTTCGGTGTCTGCAGTCACCAAATGCACCACCATCCCGGTGGTAGGGGCAACAGCGTTAAAGGATCTTCAGGATCGTAAGCTGGAGCTTCATCTCAAAAGGATCTTTGAAGTTCTGGCTCTAGGAGTTTGGGCAACAGTCTGTAGCAGTCTCATGCAGTGGGCAAGCTTCAGGTGGGTCCAACAATTAGTCAGCACCCAGGATCTCCTGTCTGCAGAGGCGGAACAGCAGAACGGCTGGAAACTGCGGTGGCTTATGGGGCTGACGCTCTCTATGATCTCATCCCAGTTCAAGCCAGAGCCATGGTCTCAGCGGTGTCAGCCAGACGGCTCCTCTTGCTGAGGAATTGGGCTGCAGGCTCCTCTTCTAAATTGCAGTTGGGCACTCTCCCCTTCAAGGGTAAGTTGCTTTTTGGTGAGGACCTGGAACAGCTTATCAAATCCTTAGGTGACAACAAGGTTTATAAGCTGCCTGAGGACCATCCCAAACAGTCCAGAGCATTTTTTCTGTCCTGCTCTCACTTCCAGGGGCAGCGCAGGTACACTAAGCCACGAAGAACTTTTCAACGAAACACCTCCACTAGATCTCAAGCATGGCCCCAGTCCTTTCGGGGCCATCGATCCTTCAGAGACGGCACCCACCAAGGCTCCTGGACGACTGGCTCATTCGGGCGAAGTCAGAGGAGCTGTGCGTGACGGCGGTCAACCAGGTCTTGTCGGTCCTCACCTCCCTCGGGTGGATAATCAATTTTTCCAAGAGCAATCTCAAGCCCTCCCAGGTCCTCGAGTTCTTAGGAGCGCGCTTCGACAACCGCGTGGGCAAGGCGTTGTTACCCAAGGTCATGGATCAAGTGCAACATCTGATATCGCTCTCCATTCCCACGGCCTGGGACTATCTCCAGGTGCTGGGTTCTATGGCCTCCACTATAGATTTGGTTCCATGAGCCTTTGTGCATATGCATCCTGTACAGAAAGCCTTGCTGTCCCGCTGGAAGCCTGTCTTGGAGGAGTTTCAGGAGCCCCTGTCGCTCTCCGATGTTACCATTGCCAACATGCAGTTGTGGCTCTCTCTCGCCCACCTATTGAAGGGGATGCCTCTGGAGACTCCTCAGTGGATTGTTGTAACGACGGATGCCAGCCTCTCTGGCTGGGGAGCGGTGTGTCAGACTCAGTCTACTCAGGGATGCTGGTCCCCAGCCCAATCCCACTGGCACATCAATCGCCTGGAGGCCTAAGCGGTTCATCTGGTGCTCAAGTTCGTTCTGCCCCTGATATGTCGCAAGCCAGTGCGCATCCTCTCCGACAACGCCACTATGGTAGCCTATATCAATCAACAGGGGGACACCAGAAGTCGTCTGGTGGCTCTAGAAGGCAGCATGCTACTCGCCTGGGCGGAACGTCACCTGGATCGATTGGCTGCATGCCACATCACGGGAAAGGAGAATGTTCAAGCCGACTTCCTCAGTCGCCAACATCTAGACCCCAAGGAGTGGGAGTTGTCCGACGGGGCGATGGATCTGACCATGCACAGGTGGGGGGCCCCCCACTTAGACCTGATGGCTACTCTATACAATGCAAAAGCTCCCAGATTCTTCAGCTGCAGAAGGGAGCATTGCTCAGAAGGAGTGGATGCCTTGGATCTTCCCTGGCCTCAGGACGTTCTCCTCTACGTGTTTCCCCCTTGGCCTCTGGTGGGAAAGGTACTCAGAAGGATAGAAATCCACAGGGGGCCTGTCATTCTTGTGGCACCAGAGTGGCCTCGGAGGCCATGGTATACGGATCTGGTGAACCTCGCGACGGACGGTCCTCTTCGCCTCGGTCACCTCCCAAACCTGCTTCGTCAGGGTCCAGTACTTTTCGATCAGGCGGATCGCTTTTGTCTAGCGGCATGGCTTTTGAGCAGCGGCAACTGAGGAAGAAGGGGTATAAGGAAGAAGTTATCTCTATTCTGTTGTGGGCCCGTAAGCCTTTTACCTCTCTCGCTTACGTTCGGGTGAGGAGAGTGTTTGAGAATGTGTGTGCTGAGTCCGGAGTGCCGGCTCGCAAGCCTCCGGTATCCCAGGTCCTCTCCTTCCTACAGAATGGCCTTTCCAAAGATTTGTCCTTCAATTCTTTGAGAGTACAGGTTTCAGCTCTTGGGTCACTCCTAGGGAGTATCGATGGTTACGCAGTGGCGGCCCATCTGGATGTCGTTCGATTCCTCAAGGGGGCCAAGCATTTGAATCCACCGGTCCGTTCTACTTGTCCTTCATGGAGCCTTAACTTGGTGCTTCAAGTTCTTTGCGAGGCGCCCTTCGAACCCATCCAGCGGGCCACGCTCAAGGATCTAATGCTTAAAACAGTTTTTCTTATTTCTATTTGCTCCACCAAGAGGGTGTCTGAGCTCCAAGCATTGTCTTGTAGGGATCCTTTTCATTGCTTTTCTGATTCGGGTGTCTCCCTTAAGATGGTACCATCATTCTTGCAGAAGGTCGTGTCTTCCTGTCACGTCAATCAGTCAGTGGAGCTCCCTTCTTTTTCCTCTGAGGACATTGCGAGCAGGCCTGGTGGTGACCTATGGCACCTTGATGTAAAGAGAGTATTACTGCAATATTTAAAGGTTACGAATGAGTTTCGAGTCTCTGATCATCTCTTTGTCTTATGGAGTGATCCCAATAAGGGAAACAAGGCTTCTAAGACTACAATTGCTCGCTGGCTAAAGGAAGCGATTGCGTCAGCGTATATCTGTCGGGGCCGGATGGTTCCGGAGGGCTTAAAAGCCCATTCTTTGCGTTCACAGACTACTTCTTGGGCGGAGAATCAGTCAGTCTCTCCACAAGAAATCTGCAGGGCAGCTACTTGGAAGTCTCTGCACACTTTTGCTCGTCATTTTTGCCTCGATGTACAGGTGCCAGTATTTGGCTCCTTCGAAAGGCAGGTGCTTTGAGCGGAACTGTCTTGGTCCCACCCATTTTAGGGAAGCTTGGGTATATCCCACTATCTGGACTGATCCAGGTACCTACAGGGAAAGAAAAATTGGTTCTTACCTGCTAATTGTCATTCCTGTAGTACCACGGATCAGTCCAGACTCCCGCCCTGTTATATGTCTATTCTTGATATGTCTGCTCGAAGTTTTCTTCCACAGAATTTTGGAACTGTCTACTTCCTACCTGATATACAAGGCTCTGGAGGTACTCACTTTATTGTCCTTCCACACTGAAGCTACAGAAATCATCCCACTCAACCCCTCATGGTCACAATTCATCCCTGTCGCATCAACGGAAATTGAACCCATCATCAAAAAAACCAACCCCGCCTCCCACCCCTTGGACCCTATCCCCATCAAAACCCTTAAACTAATCACCAAGATCATCGCCAAACCTAAAACCGACATCATCAACCTATCACTCGAACAAGGAATATTCCCTGACAAACTCAAAAACGCCGTGGTCAAACAATCATCAAAAAACCTCAGCTCGACAAAGCCGATCCAGCCAACTACAGGCCAGTATCCAACCTCCCTTTCATAGCAAAAATCATTGAAAAAAACAGTCAACAATCAGCTTACGGAGCACCTTGAGTCTCATAACATCCTATATCCTACTCAACATGACTTCAGAAAACTTTTCAGCACTGAAACCCTCCTTCTTACACTCACCGATACCATCCTCAGAGGGCACGACCAAGGCCATTCATACCTCCTGATACTCCTCGACATATCCGCCGCCTTCGACACGATCAACCACAGAACACTCCTCACCAGACTCAAAGAAATTGGACAACGAGACACTACAATCAAATGGTTTGAATCATACGTCACAAACAGATCCTACAAAGTAAAGATAAACACATCTGAATCCTCCCAAGTACCACTTACACATAGTGTCTCACAAGGATCTTCTCTTTCCTCAACCCTATTGAACATATATCTCCTCCCACTCTCAGAATCACACTTCACTTATTTTGTATATGCAGACGACATACAAATATTACTCCCCATAAACAAATCCATCGAAAACACCCTGGACAGATGGAATAAACTCAACTCGAATATAACTCAACTGCTGTCACAACTATCACTTTGCCTCAACCAATCCAAAACTGAAATCCTCCATCTCCCCAACGATCGCCCCTCTACACCCCTCAGCAACAACACCACGAAAAACCTAGGGGTGCAACTCACACCTTCAACAAGAAACCTAGGTGTGACCATCGACAACGAACTCAACCTCAAACACCACACCTCCAGCATGATCAAAGATGGATTCTTCAAATTGCAAACACTAAAAAAAAACTCAAACCCCTTCTTCACTCTCAGGATTTTCAAACAGTCCTACAATCAATAATCTTTTCTAAGCTCGATTACTGCAATACAATGCTCCTTGGCCTTCCCGAAACCACCATCAGACCTCTTCAGGTTCTGCAAAACGCCGCCGCCAGGACCATCACAAACAAAAAAATGCAACCACATCACACCAACACTAAAAGAACTTCACTGGCTCCCCATTAAACAGAGAATCCAGTATAAAGCCCTCACCCTCATCCATAAAAAATTAAACAACAACAAAATGAACTGGCTAAACACTGCCATACTCCCATACTCCACACAAAGAAAACTCAGGTCCTCAGACACTGGACTCCTCACCATTCCCTACTTCAAAACTGCACACCTCACCTCCACCCGCAAACGAGCCATATCAGTAGCAGGCCCAACACTGTGGAACTCCCTCCCACCCCCTCTCAGAAATGAACCTTCCACCCAAGCCTTCAAAAAACAACTCAAAACATGGCTATTCAGAAAAGCCTTCCCGCCAGATACTTAACCCCCTCACCGAGTTCAATATTCACTTTAAAAGAAGCCTTCCCGCCAGATACTTAGCTCTATCCCCGGTTTCAATGCTGACTCCTAAATAAACCTCCCCACCTGCCCACACCCTCTCCGGTGAAACCCCCCCCCCTGCCCATTCTCTCACTGATATAACCCCCCCCACACATCCTCTCCCTGTTTCGTTCCTACCCCCCTCCACGCACCAGAAGCCCCCCAACTAGCCTCCCTAAGCCTCTACCTTATCCCTAGCCAATCTTTTCCTCCCAAGCAACGCTGTCTTGTCATATTAGAAATGTTTCTCTGTAGCCCTAATACAAGTTTCCTCGTTACAATGTAAAATGTTATTTTATTAATATATCATAAATGTTATTTTAAATGCTATTATAAACTGTTACAACATATATTCATCTTTAGATATTAGACAAGTTACCATGTTCAATGTAAAATAGGCAGACCTTGCCCTATTCTTTCAGTTATATGTAAACCGATGTGATATCTCGATCGAATGTCGGTATATAAAAGCAAATAAATAAATAAAATATGTAAGAGCAACTTCTTATTGTTTGAATTTCCTGTTCAGTTCTATGTTACTGTTTATTACTTGCATGATCTCACTCTGGTTCACTTTTCAATTGGTATTTCTACTTTTCAATTGGTATTTCTACGTTTATACTGAAGGGACGCAGGGTGAGCACAGTCCTGATATAGGATACCCTTTCAGCTTTTCTCTGTCTCCATCTGCTGGACAGGAGGCTGAACCCACTGTCTGGACTGATCCGTGGTACTACAGGAACGAAAATTAGCAGGAATGTGCATTCTATATTCAGCCCTTCCCACCTTTACCACCTTTCCCACCCTGGTAACCCTTCCAGTACACCCCATACTCCCCCTCACTCCCCCCCCTCCACTCCCCCCCCCCCTCCCCTCCATTAGCCTCTACAGCCTTCCCCTTCCCCTCTTTCCTTACCTTTTTAAATCCCTCCCTTATCCTTACCTCCTCTCTCGCATATATTCTCCCCCCTCTCTCTCCCCCCACCCCTCCCCCCAACTTTGTAAATAAGTTCACATATGTAATTTTAAATCCATATCTTTCCATTTTAAGTTATCCATGCTTGCTTTCTCTTTCTCTCGTACTTCGCCATTCACCTTGTTCTTTTTATCCAATTATTATCCAATATCTCCCAGTTAAACCCCCCTGTTCAATGAATTTCCTTTCCTTTCTCAGTTAATTGTGAACCGACATGATGTGTCCTACGAATGCCGGTATATAAAAATGTTAAATAAATAAATAAATAAATTTTCCTATAGACTTAGTTTTTGGGAACTTGCCGGATTCTTATGGCCTGGATTGGCCACTGTTGGAGACAGGATGCTGGGCTTGATGGATCCTTGATCTGACCCAGTATGGCAGGTTCTTATGAGGGGAGGGAAGGGGAGAAAAGGGCTGCTGGCTTTGTTTCTTAGCTTTTCTCCTGCTGAGTCTGCTTCTCTGGTACTTTATTGTTTTATTGCTGAGAAACCCAGTAAGGAAAATAGGAAGTGAGAGGGAAGGCAGACGTTCTGGGAGACTCCTGGAGGATCTGGTAGACATGGGCTGTCTGATCTCTCATGCCCATTGTCTGATGCTTAGCCTCTCATGCATGCAGGTTGTTTTTCCCATGCTCGGGGTCTGAGGCACAGCTTCTCATGTTTGTGGCCTGGACTTCTAATGTAAGTGTCTGCCCTGCAGATCTCATGCAGTTAATGTCTGTTCTGTGGCTTTCTAGTCCTGCAGCACTCTGGCCTTGGGCCTTAGTCTAGTCCTGGAATTGGATCTCTCACAATTAGAAACTATTTCAGAATACCTGATTACTGTATGGATAATGATTATTTTTGTTTCTGTAGCATCCTTGAGCTGTACAAGGAGTTTCAGGAGGAGGCATATAGTATTTCTTTGCATCCCTCGGGACTTTATATACTGGTGGGATTTTTCGACAAACTGCGTCTGATGAACCTGCTGATTGATGACATCCGATCTTTCAAGGAATTCACAGTACGAGGCTGTCGTGAGGTAAGGGCCACAGGGAGAGGACTTTGATGTATAGTTTGGGGTATAAGAACGTCGGTATAAAAAATCTTCAAATAAATAAATAAATAACTAAATAAATATGTTGTGGGGCAAGATGTGGGAAGAGGACCATCACTTTTTTCAGGATATTATGCTGAAGGTAGATAATTAGAGGAGTGGGGTTTTCCCATGTGTACTGGAGATTCTGAAAGAACTTGGAATGCTGTGTGGTATTTGAAGCAAACACCTTCAAAGGGATATAAACTGGATGGAGTCAGTCCAAGAGTAGCTTCTAATATGGTTAAGCATGTAGGGACAGACTTAAACATCTAAACATCTACACCTTAGAGGAAAGGCGAGATGGAGAAAAATGATAGAGATATTTAAATACTTCCAAGATATAAACGTACAGGAGGCAGGTCCTTTTTCATGGAAAGGAGGCTTTGGAACGAGGGGTCATTGGATGAGGGCAAAAGGGGGGTAGATTCAGGAGTAATCTAAGGAAATATTTCTTTACTTTAAAGGTGGTGGATACATGGAACAGCCTCCCCATGGAGGTTTTAGAGGCAAGAACAGTTTCTGAATTCAAGAAAGATTGGGTCAATCAGAGGGGATCTCTGAGGGGAGTGGTAGGGATTATAGACCTGAGCAGTTGGTGGGAATGGAAAGATTACAAAGGTCTTTTTTTCTGCTGTTTCTATGAATTCACTCTTCATCATAGATTCTTGCTCACTAAAAAAAATTAGAAGTCTTCAGAAAACTAAGATTAGAGTTCCCCAACAATCACTGGGTTCTCTCTATTTTCCTTCCACAGTGTCAGGCAGTCACTGAGCAATTTTTCACCTGCCCCTGGAGAGTTCCTACAGTCACTGAACTCTCCTTCATCTTCTTCTGCATTTCCCCTGCAATCTCAGAGCTCTCTTCAGCCATTGTGTTTTTCCTCTTTCTTTCACTCTTCCTTATCTTCTTGCAGTGCTCCTTCAGTCATGGGGGTCACCTCTTTGCTACTGTCAATGGGAATGTTATTCACATCTACTCCACCAGTACCTTTGAGAACATCACCAACTTGAAAGGACACAATGGAAAGGTAAGGGCTCATTGTATATATTCCAACACACCCAGAAACAAAGACCCTAGAGGGGTCCAGGGCCTGCCCAGTGCATTATTAAAATAACAGAAAAATAAATGCAGCAGACTTCATTTGATTTACATCATCTCCGGCCATCTTAAGAACAGGCCTGTTGCCAGAGACAAGTCATGCCCAAAGAGATGAATCAAAGGGAGTCAGGCCTTTAGGAGCTTCTTCATGAGCAAGAGGGAGGATTGGGATTCCTTAGTGGGAATGTATGCTTCTTTTAACTTTAGGTGCTTTACCCTCAGTGGAACAGGAATCTGGAATTGGGTTTTAGTTGGGGCATTTGTCTATTCTATAATGTATTAAGTGTTTTTTAATGTTGTATTACTTGGTTATTTTTTAAAATAGATGATGATTTATTAGATTTTATTTGTTATGCTTTATTATAATTTATTTTGTTTTTCATTAATAAGCAGGCTGAATTAGCCATGCTCAATGGGATTGGCCTTCAGGATGACATCATTAGGCGGCACGAGGTGGAGCTGTCTTTCAAAGCTTATAGAGCTTTCAGCTCTACTGGGCATGTTCAGTAGTTCCCGTACAAATAAGCAGTCTACAAGTCTCCTCAGTCTTGTTTTTTCAGTGCTTCTCACAGATGGCTGGAACCCTGTCTCTTGCAGGTTTTTCATCTCAGAGTTCTATTTGCATTAGCAACCCCCTAACAGCGCTTTTCAGTGCTACTATGACCCAATTCAAGACTTCAGGTTTTAAATACTACTCATATGGCCACATTATGTCCATAACAGATGGACATAACAATTGGTACTTTTTCCTCAGCCCAGATCATGATCAAGCTAATTGCTGGGATTGCAGCAGAATGTCTCCCAGAACCCAGAGGCAGCGGCAGAGAAAATAGCGTGCTTCGGGATGGAGGACATACTGCTGTTGTCCGCAGAAACCTCCTTTGCCTCAGACCAGGAAGTTCATCTTCTGAGATTGGTTGTGAAGGGAGGAGGTCATTATACTCCTCTCCTGGGAGGATTAAGGGGTTCCAGGACCAAGAATGCTGACCAGCCTCCTCGGGGTTGGCACATACACTGAAAGCTCCATTGAAGTCCTCCCTGACACATTCTAAGATACACAACACCGTAGCACCCAAGAAAATGCGGCTGGTGTGGGGGCCATCACCCAACACATCGCACCTGACACATGGTGCAAAACTTCTGGCACCCAATGCACTGCGCTGAACACACAGCACAAAAGTTCTGATGGCGCATGATGTTCCCTTGTGTACGGTACACAGTGCAATGCCCACGGTGCATATGATGCAAACAGCGCAAGTGGCGTGTTGCCCCAAAACTCACGGCTCCAAGGACCATAAGAAGGCTCCATCTGCTAAGAGACCAGTGCCAGATGCTGCCGCACCACAATAGAAAAAAAGAAAGGAGCACAGAGAACCGATGCCCCTCAATCTTCTGACAAAGAGGCTTCCTCTAAAGAATGAAACAAGGAAACTCAGCCGGCACAGGAGCCTTGATGTCAGGCTATGTCAGGCCATGATGCACTGTTTCCTCAACCGACACATCACAGGTCAAGAACTGCCTCCGAGACCTCTCAAACTATTCACAAGCCCTAGAAGAGATGACTACTCTTCACACCCACAGGTAAAAGGATGGCCAATGTCAACACCATTTCCTGAAGACTGCACACCAGTCTATGATATTTAGGGGTGGCAAAACCACCACCTAAGTTCCCACTGGGGATTTACTCCTCATATGAAGTGGCAATCCATCTTTCTTCAGGGAGTCCCAGGTTGTTTCTGGCTTCAAACCTATGGCAACAAGGCCTCCACCTCCAGACACTGGAGCTCTTTTGTTCCCTTCTACCACTGGGTCACATGCCTGCCATAGAACAGGAGCAAGTCAGTGCCAGAAGAGAATGCTCCACCACAATCCCCAGGCTGCAGGTCACCACAAGCTGTAGACTAAATTACTGATATAGAAATTTATTTTCCTCACTTTCCCACAAATTGAACAACCAAGTTTCCCACCAGCATACCCCAGTGATGCCAGGATCGCTGCCATTACCTCCCTCTTTTTTCTCAGAGGACACCAGAGAGGAACTCATGCCGTTGTTTGTTCCTCAAGGGAACCTACTCAAGCATCATAACCAAGGTCAGAGAGTCCTGTTCTTCCTTCCCTAGGGAATACCCCCAGAAAGTTCCAACAGAATACCATTTGATCCACCAGAAGAACCACCGGATCAATCCTCTCCACCAGAGGATCTAACATATTCCTGATTCGTCGAAAAAATGGGCACCTCCTTCAAAGTACAGGTGAGGAAGGATCATGATCCCCGGGCAGAAGTAATGGGGATCTTGAAGATTTTAGACATCCCAACAGAACCATCCACACTTCCATTTCATACAGTGCTCGACAAGAAACTGATGAAGACATGGGAGTCCTCCTTTTCTGGTGCAGCTGTAACATAGAAAATAGATCTTTCATTCTGTCTGAAGAAGACACCGGGATACAGCATTGTCCAACTGCCCTATAATTCCATGATAATGGAGTTGGCCATGAGGAAGGCAAAACAGTCCAGAATCCACTCTAATATGCCACCTGTAGACGATTTAGTAAAAAGGTATTTCAGAGCACAATGCTCAAATCAAGATGTAATAGTAGTGAGTCATTGTGCTGTGCATGGTTAACGCAGCCTAGGAGATGAATCTACTAGGCCCATGCTGACAGCTGGCGGACACACCCAATGCTGGGACTGAGCTAGGCCTTCACCTGTACTAGCCCCATTTACCTGCAGGTTGAGCCTTTGGATTCCAGGGGCCGGCAGTACTTATGCGAGTGTCCCTGTGGGTGGTCAGAGAAAGAATGTCCAAAGGCAAACTGAGGTCAGGGCAGGCGGCAAGCAGAGTTAACAAGTTCAGGCTGAGGGTCTGGACAGGCGGCAAGCACGGTGTAGTCGTGGTTCAAAGCAGAGGTCAATACCAGGCGGCAGACAAAAGAGTGGTCTTGCACTGTAGCAAAGATCAATATCAGTCAGGCAAGAGTAGGACCAGGACAGGGCAAGGCAGGAAGTAGTGATGAGACAGGCTGGGACTAGGTAGGCAGGAAAGACAGACTGTGTAAGGCAAGTTGCAGCAATGCAAGCTGGTCAGGGCAGTCTGGAATGTGGCGGGCTGGACAAAGCAGGCTGGAATGAGGCTTTCAAATGTAACAAAACGCACTGCTCAAGGCAAGGCAAGGCTAGGGAGCTCAACTGGAGTTTATATACCCAGCCATGTCATGTCATCTGTGAGTTCCAACAGCCCTGCTTTCTTGTCACGGGGCCTTTAGTAGTAGCGTTCCACGTGCACCTAGGGGGACTCACAAGTAGAGCATCATGGCGGTGTCTTGTGGTGAGTGAGGCTGGTTGAGGGGCCATCCTGTAGCCAGCCAAACATTACCCAAGAGTCCAGCAACACCAGTTTTATATGATACAATACCTGTATGAATGCGCCTCTGAAGCAGGCTCCAGCTGGAGAACGTGTGCAGGGAAGGACTTGCTTCCTGGGCTTGGGCCTGGCAGAGCGGGCAGGCAGTCGTGGAAGGAGATTTGCTTCTAGAGACTGTATCTTAAAAGGAACAGAGTCAGGTTTGAGGTGGTCCAGAGAAGGGCGACCAAAATGGTGGGGGGTCTCCATCATATGACTTATGGGGAGTGTCATTGGATGCCCTATTTTGTTTTCTTGCTCTGCCCTCAGGTACGTTCTGTGGTGTGGAGTGCCGATGATAGCAGGTTGGTTTCCTGTGGCATGGATGGAGCTGTATATGAGTGGAACACGCTTTTGGGTAAGCGGGAGTCCGAGTGTGTGCTCAAGTCCTGCAGCTACAGTAGTGTAGCCATCTCAGCTGACGCAAAGACCATATTTGCTGTGGGATCTGACAAGACACTGAAAGAGATTTGTGATTCCCAGGTAAGCAGTCATTTAATATGTTCACACAGTTCCTTTAATCCCATTACTACCTACTATCCCCATTTTAATCCATATAAACTCAGAAGTACCCTCATAAGCACATATAGGCTCTTTAGTATCATAGCATAATGAGTATGAAAGAGCAACAGGAGTGCTATATAGAGGGACTTCTTCTTTGATTTAGCAAGGATTTTTCAATAAAAGGATGCTTTTAGAAACTTTTGATTTTTATTGCTGTACCTTTTTACCGAGTAAGCTATTAACACTTTTTCTATTGATTGATCTTTTTGTAGTCTCCTACCAGTGTGTTCCCCTGACCTATGATATGACTTTTTGTACATTAGAGATGTGTGCAGAAAACTATTTTGGTTCAGTTACCATTTATATTTCAGTTCGCTTGTTTTGGTTCCCAAATTCATTTGTTTATATCAAGACAAGCCGTAAAGCCCGTTAAAACGGGCTACATCCCTCTGTCTCTCACCTCCCCCTCATTCTCTCTCCCCTCACTCTTCACCACCCCCTTCCCCCACCCACTCCTCTCCACCCTCCCTCTCCTCTCACTCAGTCCCCCCTCTCCCTCACTCCCTCCCACTCAGTCCCCCCTCTCCCTCCCTCCCACTCACTCAGTCCCCCTCTCCCTCCCACTCACTCAGTCCCCCTCTCCCTCCCTCCCTCCCACTCACTCAGTCCCCCTCTCCCTCCCTCCCTCCCTCCCTCCACCCACCTCCATTTCCTCCCGGCGCCGTAAGCGCGACTTCCCGCAACCCTCACCCGGCTCCATTAACTCCTCCCGCTCCTGCCGGCAGATCTCGGGGGGGGGTCACTCCCGCGCGCGCGGCAGTGACCCCCCCGAGATCTGCCGGCAGATCTGGGGAGGAGAAGTAGCGGCACCGCGCGCGCGCGGTGCCGCTACTTCTCCTCCCGCTCCTGCCGGCAGATCTCGGTGGGGGGGGCGCGGGAGTGACCCCCCCCCGAGATCTGCCGGCAGATCTCGGTGGGGGGGGCGCGGGAGTGACACCCCCCCCCACCCGAGATCTGCCGGCAGATCTGGGGAGGAGAAGCAGCGGCACCGCGCGCGCGCGGCGCCGCTGCTTCTCCTCCCGCTCCTGCGGCCCCACCGCCATTTTTTTTTCTGATCGACATCCTTGCCCGCACATGCGCAGTAGAGCTGCGCTCTACTGCGCATTTGCGGGCCGTCGGTCACAGGCCATTTATAAGGTAGATGTTTCATTTGTTGCCATTAAAATCAATGGGGGAAGCAATGCATCCTATTTTGGATTCTAACATTGGGGTTTTCTGTCTGAGTTTAATGAAACTTTCAGGTAGGCATCAACAGGAGAGGGAATAGCACTCCAAGACACCAAGAGTGAGGAAACGTGGTACCAATAGTGGCATGAAAGGGGCAAATCATCTCAAACAGTATCAGGGAGACTCCAAGGCACAAAAAGAGGGGCAAAGGGCACCAAAAGAGGCACAAACACCCTCAAGGCAAAACAAAAGGGGCAAAAGTGGCACACAAACATTTCAAGGCATCAAGAGAGGCTTGAAGGTTACTAACAATGACGTGAAGAGTCCAAAGCACCAACCATGGCATGAAGACCCCAAAGCAGAGAGTGAGGAGAATGACTGCAAGCACATTGGCATCAAAACACCTAGAAATAGAGTGAGAGGTAAGACAGCAAGAGGAGGGCCTTCAACACTTCAAAAGCACTGAACCAGAAGAGAGGTAGATGAGGAGCAGCAGCAGCAAGAGTGGCAACTGGCATCAACACAGCAAGGACTGAGGATAAAAACTGGGTACTGGTTTGGTGGAGCTTTTCAGTTAGTCCTCCTGCCACTTGCATGGAAATTCAGAGAAATCTAGTAGATGGAGGGTTATCTTAAGACATCCTTACTTTTCCACCAATTCTGGTGCTAGTTGTGAACAATATGTACTTGTCCCCTTACATTGAGAATACCTGTGCACTAGGCATGCTGGTTGGTGGGCAGAAAAGGAAATGCTGGGCAACCTTGATGAAATTTGGCCAAAGCACGACCTTTTGTGCCTGATATGCAATGGTTCTGTGTCCATGACCTCAGTGGGTTTTCCAAAGTCTTCCCTGCTGGGTAAAATTCTTGTTGCCAACTGCTGAAACTATCCCCACTGCTATTCTGCCTCTGGCATTCCCATTTTTGCACCCTAGCCTCTAGCTTCTCCTTCCAGTATTTCAGAGTTCCAGAATAGAGGATGATATTTCCTTTCACCCATGTGTCACACAGCATGGCTAGTCTGGAAGGATCCTGCTTAGTAAGGGTTTTGAGACAATTTTGCAAGTTCACATGAAAGAAGTGCATGAACCCCAACACCTCTGGAAACTCTATAAATTCTTCTCTAGGATACTGATTATAGGATTGACCTCACCCAAGGTGGCTGTTTTTAAACTCAGATCTTCCATGGCATCCTTGATTGGCTTCAGGATATATATACTGGATGCACCATGTATAATCACTTTTGACATCCCAGGAGCAATCCACATTGATCTCAGCATTCACAGACAACTCATGAAGGGGTGTTTTTTGCTCCACTAATTTCTGCATAATCAGATAGATGGAATTCCACATGATAGAATTCCTACATCCTGAATAAGCTGGTATGCAGGCTCCTGACTGTTTCCTTTTAATCACAGACCTCTCGCCTGCCATTTATGCTCCAGTTAAAATGTTCTGCTATTTTTCCGAGCTCTCAGTTTCAACAGGACAAAGCTGCCACATATATTGCCAGTTTACCACCAATTTCTCCTTATTAAAACCAACTAGGCCAGCCAAATACAAGCCAATTAGCAACCCTAGAGGTGGAGCAGGGTTATGATCTGCTTACTCATTTCTCTCTTTCCCTGAAGCTACTTTTGCATTTCTATGTTTCTGTGTTTGAGCTGTCTGGATTCTGTTCGAAGAGTTTAGCTTTATATCCTACAAAATGTGCAGTGATAAAAACTGATCTGCTTTGTGCCTTAGATCCTACGGGAGGTGCCATCCTTTGATATGGCTTACACTGCAGTTGTTGTTTCCCACTCTGGACGCATGGTCTTCACTGGTACTTCTAATGGAGTTGTTCGGTCCATGAAATACCCTCTGCCAGTGCATAAGGAATACAATGAATACATAGCTCATGCTGGCCCTATCACAAAGGTAACGGAAGTCTCCTCTTTCTGCGTGCTTTATAAATCTTCAGCATTTTGTGTTTGCATTTTACAATTTGTTAGTCTTTAGGACAAAAGAATACATTTAATCATTTGAGCCTCCAGCAGAATTCCTATAGCACAACTCTAGAAGTTCTTAGGGAAGTACTTCTGTCTTGCTTCTTGTCTTTTCCTTTAACTTATGTCGCCTTACCTTTTTCATTCCCTGTCTCTCATTACTTATCATTTTAGTGTTTCTATTTTGTTTAGATGGCTGTTAGCTATGATGATCAATATCTTTTGACCATCTCAGAGGATAGCTGTCTGTTGATCTGGAAGATTATGGACAAGGAGGGTCGAGGACTGAAACGGGAGAAGGACGTAGGATATGCAGAAGAAGTTTTGATCACCAAATCAGACTTGGAGGAGAAGGTAAATATCAAAATCACAATAATTCAGCACAAATTGGAAATGATAATTGAGTGTGGGGATTTGATTAGAGAAAGCAAAAAGGGGGAAAAGAGAAAGAAAAGGAGACTCACTGGGGGAGAGAGGCAAAAAGTAAGACCTATGCCACCCGCTATTAGAACTTTGGGCACATTCATGATCAATAATGCAAGTAGATACTCTATGCTCCCTTGGGTTCTTTCTTGATGGTTGGAAATTTAGTCTTTCAGGGCTCTTAGACTTTTATTTATTTATTTATTTATTTATTTATTTATTTGCTTATTATTTATATATCTTATATGCTACTAATTTCCAACACTAGTTGAAAGCAGTTTTGACACTCTATAGTAGGACCACACTGCCACCCAGTCTGGTGGTGTTAAAATCTACTATAGTCAAAAAATCAAAAACTCCTCCAACAACTCCAAAACCCTATACAACATAATAAGTAACCTTATATCGGAAAATATAAACTCCCACACAACGGAAACCAAAAATTTAAGCCAAGACTTAGCTATGTTCTTCAAGAACAAAATAAGCAAAATAACTGATGCCATCAACAATTCCTCAATTAAAGAAGTCCAAATATCCACAACAAATATAACACCATGGTCTAACTTCGAACGTATCTCCACCACAGAGACAGAAAAAATGCTAAGAAAAATAAACCCAGCATGACATGACCTAGACATCATCCCCACTCGAGAGCTAAAGGAAATTGCTCATTCCATAGCCCCAACAGTAACAGTAATTATCAATAAATCTCTGGAAGATGGTGTGCTACCAGTCAAGTTAAAAATTGCAACAATCAAAAAGGAAGAACCTGAATCCAGACGACTTGAACAACTACCGTCCAATATCAAACCTAACCCTACTCGCAAAACTGACAGAGAAAGCGGTCCTGAAACAGCTCAATGAACACCTCGATAACTACAAAATACTACATCCCACACAACACGGCTTCAGGAAAAACCTCAGCACCGAAACTCTTCTGCTCAACCTGTCAAACAATATACTAAGAGGCTTCGATAACAAACTAAGCCATTTACTAATCCTCCTCGACCTTTCCACAGCATTTGACACAGTAGACCACAAAAGTCTAATATCCAGACTTGCAAACTTAGGTCTCTCTGGCAAAACTCTAGACTGGTTCACATCGTTCCTAAAAGACAGATATTTCAAAGTCTCCATCAACAACAACTCATTGTTACCTCCTCCGCGGGCATTGGCGTCTCTTCCTGATGCTGGCAGTGCAGTCCCGCGCGAATCGGGGTTGGCCACGCCCCCTGTGATGTCAGATGCCGATGGGATTCGGGTTTGCGCGGGAGATTCGCCTTTTTAGGGAGAGCCTGTTCGCTTGCTTCCTGCTTCGGCCACAAGTGCGTTTGGGACCGACCGTCGGCCCCTATGACATAGTGAGGGCAAAGGTAGCGCCGGCGCCATTTTGAGTACTGGCAATACGGCCGGAGTGCAGGAGGTCGCTCCCGGACCCCCGCTGGACTTTTGGCAAGTCTTGTGGGGGTCAGGATGCCCCCCCAAGCTGGCCAAAAGTCCCTGGGGGTCCAGCGGGGGTCCGGGAGCGATCTCCTGCACGCGGGCCGTATTGCCAATATTCAAAATGGCGCCGGCGCTACCTTTGCCCTCTCACATGGTAAGGGCAAAGGGCCATCGGCGCCATTTTTTTTAGCTCAGCTGAAAGCGTGGGAATGGGAGATCGCTGCTGCGGCCCCCCTGGACCACCAGGTATGTGTAAAAAGTTTTGGGGGGGTGTCGGGAGAGTGGGGGAGGCTAAGGGGGTAATTTTAAAGGGTCGGGTGGGTTTTTTTTTTATCAGGCCATCGGCGCCATTTATATTAGTGGCAGCCAAAATGGCGCCGATGGCCCAAGAGCGGGAGATCGCGCCGGGACCCCCCCACTGGACCACCAGGTAATTTAAAACATGTTGGGGGGGTTCGGGAGGGTGGGGGATTTGTTTTAAAGGGTCGGGGTGGGTTTTAGGGTTGTTTTGGTGTGCCGGTTTTCCCGCCCTCCCCCCTCCCCCGATTTACGATTTTTCACGATAAATCGGGGGAATGTCTATTGTATCGCGACTCTAACGATTTTTGACGATTTAAAATATATCTGACGATTTTTTTAAATCGTCAAAAAACGATTCACATCCCTAGTGGCTTATAAGCCTAAAAGTTAATTGACAAAGGACACAAGGCTGAAGGTTTGTCAAGGATGCCTAATTTTCTTACACCAGCCCTAGAAATAAGTAGGAAGGAGGATTATGGCAGAAAGGGAGGGAAAGAATGTGAAATAGACATTGGAGTACAAAGGAATGTCAAGAGAGAACATGGCAGTGATGGGAAGAAATGGGAGAGATGTATCAAAACCAGGACTGATTGTGAAGAGTTACCAAGAAATCTTCACACATCACTTGTGAAGCTCATTGTTACATGATATTATGGAAGTATTAAATAATATAACTGGAAAGGCATTAGACTAAATTGTAGAAGAGAGATGAATCATAGGCTATTTAATGTAACAGTCAGGGATGGCCTGTCAAATTCATCTGACAACAGATGGACAGTGCTGTATGTGCCCTGCTTCTTACATACTTCCTCTAAGTTTCCACTGCTAGCCATTTTTCGGAAATCGAATGCTAGATTATATGGATCTTTGATCTGACCCAGGTAGGTAATTCTTATGTCCTTAAATTTTTTTATTGGAAGGGACTGTGTGGCAAGGAGGGGGTTAATAGACATAATGCTCAAAGTTTTCTGACTAGGGAGAAACTCTAAACCAATAATTTTTCTAACTAACTTGTGACTCTCCTCTGATCTCTCTCTTTTTCCAGAACCAGGTGATGCTGGAATTGAAGACACGTGTAGAGGAGCTAAAAATGGAGAATGAGTACCAGTTGCGACTGAAAGACATGAACTATAACGAGAAAATCAAAGAGTTAACGGAAAAATTCATCCAGGAGATGGAGTCTCTGAAAACCAAAAATCAGGTAAGATGCAAAGCAACTTAAGGCTATTCCTATTTAGTAACTAAAAATCAGGTAAGTACCTAAACATTAAATAGATCCCAAGCTACTATTCCTTATTGATTAATAGCAGTTTATGGACTTCTCCTCAAGGAACTTATCCAAACCATTTTAAACCCAGTTTCTTAGCGCTTAGACGGGTGGTTCCAGAACACGTGTGGTATGTCCCTCTACGCAGATGGAGATGGAGCAACGCTAACATCACAGTATATATACCCCTGCAGTGATATCAGACCTCCGGTATTCTCCGACTCCAGCAGATGGTGATGTGCATCTCCCTATTGGGAGATTGCTTTAAAAAAAAAAGTGAGATAAAGGAGAAAGGATGAAATTAAAGGAGACTATATGCACCGCTCTCCTGAACTGATACCAAAAGGTCCTCCCTCAATCGAGTTTCTCCTGGGATGATATCCATTCAATCCCTTCCCCAGTTGATTGCCTTGGTCCAGTAGCCGGTTCCTGGTGTGAATTTAGCTGATGGGAGATCCAGCTGAAAGGCTAGCAGTTGAGTGCCTTTGCCTGGTAGCCAGTTCCCAGTGTGGACTTAGCTCATGGGAGATCCAGCTGAAAGGCTAGCAGTTGAGTGCCTTTGTCTGGTAGCCAGTTCCCAGTGTGGACTTAGCTCATGGGAGATCCAGCTGAAAGGCTTGCATTTGATTGCCTTGGTCCAGTAGCCGGTTCCCAGTGTGGACTTAGCTCATGGGAGATCCAGCTGAAAGGCTTGCAGTTGATTGCCTTGGTCCAGTAGCCGGTTCCCAGTGTGGACTTAGCTCATGGGAGATCCAGCTGAAAGGCTAGTGGTTGCAGGAAGCCGTGCATGGCGGTGAAGGCCGTAGCCCACAGACTGGAGCTGTACTCGGCTGGGATGGACCAAGCTCAGGTAAAGAGTTGCAAATAAATAAATAACAAGAGAGTAAGGAGGTAGAGAGTATTAAGGCCCCCCCCCCCTTTCCAGACTCCTAGACTCAGTGTGCAGATCCGAGGTTGTTTCCCGCCTCTGTAGAGGGTTTGGGGATCACAGTACTCTGCCAGGTTGAGTGGCCTGTTTAGGCTAGGCCCCGTTCTCAGGGTTTTCTGTGGTGCTGTGTGGTAGGCTGCAGCGGTATTCACATGTTTTTGTTCTGCACATGTCCGTCGCACATCTGAGCCTGCATTCAGTTTGTGCCTGCGCATCCAGCTGGGGCATCTGCCTGGGCCGCATTCTTGGATGTCCAAAATTTTTGTGCATCCAGGTCTTGGATGTCCAGGTTTCTGCATCCAGTTTTTGGACATCCAGGTTGAGCATCCAGAAATAGATGTTCCTTTTTTTGGGGCATCCTTATTTTGGACGGATACACAGTTTGATGCTCTGTTGTCAGACGCTGTTGAGCATGTTAATAGTGGACACATACCATAGCGCCGATAATAAAGAAGCCTGAGCGCCTTGCAGTGTGTGCTGCTTGCCATATTAGGGCATTAAACCTTGGTGTACCCTCTAAACTCTGTCAGCGCTGCCTGGAGGCTCAGGTGGAATTCTCTGTATTAGAAGATCTATGAGGAGAGACTGAAGAATATAAATAGGCAGTAGAAGAGGACCGGTAGGCTCATCTGCATACTGCTCCCAGCATTCCCCGGGAGAGGAGTTCAGAAGTCACCGCAAGCGTTCCAGGGATTGAATTCCACAGCCCCAGCTTCCAGAGGCCCCACACCCTTTCAGTAGAAGAGGACTGGAAGCGCGCCATTAGGCGCACGAATCTCAGACGCTTCAATTAACTGAGTGAAGTTCAATTTAATGGTGGTTAAAGAGGATTGGTAAGTATTGCTTTGGGAAATCTTTGGACTTATAAATATTTCGTGAAAGGTGAAATAGAGGGATATATTCTTTAGAGTTTGTGTGTCTGAGGTAATAAGCAAACCAGAGATAGTTAATTCTAATGTCTGTATTTCCCATCCACTCAACTCTTGATTTTTAGGCAAGAAACACTTTCTCATTAAAAAATCAATCAGGGTCTTATCTAAATCATACTATTGTACCAGCCCTTACTGAAAGTCTGATCATCCCCTTGTAGGACATTAGCTGATTAACTAGAATATTCACCTGTGAATTTAAAGTACTCTAATTCCAACTCCCTTAGTATCCTAAATTTAACTAGGAACTCAATAAAACTAAGATGAAGGCAGCAGTCCAGCAGCAAGAGGGGGGCTTTCCAATCTTTTGCATTGAGTGTCACATGTATGATTTTTTACCTGCCAGTGAGAGATTGTATGTGTGCACTCAGTGCAAAGAGCTCCTGGCTCTCAGGGAACGAGACCGATCTCTGGAAGCTAGAGTAGCAGACTTGGAGGAGCTGAGGCAGACAAAGAGGTACATTGATGAGACCTTCAGGGACATAGTAGCCAAGTCCCAAATCCAGTCTGGCAGCCCCAGTGCTGCCTTGGATCAGAAAGGTCTCCCACTAGAAGAACATCACCCTGGGGTAGCAGGAAGTGATCCTGTAGCAAGGACCTGCTCTCCAGGTGATGTATTGTCCTCTCACACCGAAGACAAGTCTCCCAGGGCTACTGCCCAGGAGGGAAGAGTTAGGCCGGCCATCATAGCTGGTGATTCAATTATTAGAAATGTAGATAGCAGGGTTGCTGGTGGACGTGAAGACCGCCTGGTAACTTGCCTGCCCGGTGCGAAGGTGGCAGACTTCACGCGTCACCTAGATAGGATTATAGACAGTGCTGGGAAGGAGCCGGCTGTCATGGTACATGGGGGTACCAACGACATAGGAAAATGTGGGAGGGAGGTTCTGGAAGCCAAATTTAGGATTTTAGATAGAAAGCTGAAATCCAGAACCTCCAGGGTGGCTTTCTCTGAGATATTTCCTGTTCCATGCGCAGGTCCCCAGAGGCAGGCAGAGCTCCAGAGTTTCAGTGCATGGATGAGACAATGGTGCAGGGAAGAGGGATTCAGTTTTGTAAGGAACTGGGGAACCTTTTGGGGAAGGGGGAGACTTTTCCGAAAGGATGGGCTCCACTTTAACCAGAATGAAACCAAGCTGCTGGCACTAACTTTCAAAAAGGAGAAAGAGCAGCTTTTAAACTAGAACAAGGGGGAAAGCCGACAGTCACTCAGCAGTGCATGGTTCAGAGAAATGTATCCTTGAAGGATACTAATGAAACAGGAGAGTTAGGGCATCCCAAAGAGAGGTTCCAATAATAGCAAACATAGTCCATGTGCCTATATGTAAAAAATCACCGAAGCTAATGATTTTCAAATTATCCCTAACAACTGAAAAGCAGGTTATTATTACAAACAAAAAACAGACTTTGAAATGTCTGTATGCCAATACCAGAAGTCTAAGAAGTAAGATGGGAGAGGTAGAGGGGCAGATTTTATAAATCTGCGCACACGCGTACTTTTGTTCGCACACCAGGCGCGAACAAGAGTACGCAGGATTTCATTAGATACGCGTGTAGCCACGAGTATCCATTTAAAATCTGGGGTCGGCGCGCGCAAGGCTGCCCAAAATCGGCAGCCTGCGCGCGCTGAGCTGCGCAGCCTGCCTCCGTTCCCTACGCCCTCCCCCCACCTTCCCCTCCCTTCCCCTATCTAACCCACCCCCCCGGCCCTATCTAAACCTCCCCCCTACCTCTATCACGAAAGTTACGTGCGCTGGGCCGGCTGCCGTGCTCCATGTTCCGGTTCGGGAGCTGGTCCAGGGGCCGCTGTCACGCCCCCGGACATGCCCCCGAAACGCCGCGTCACTCCCAACACACCCCTGAAACGCTGCGTCACTCCCGGCACGCCCCCCGACACTCCTCTCCATGCAAGCCCCGGGACTTACGTGCATCCCAGGACTTGCGCACGCCGCCGAGCCTATGCAAAATAGGCTCGGCGCGCGCAGGGGGGGGTCTGTAGGTAGGAGTTGATGAAAAGGAGGTCTAGAGTATGCCCCGCTTTGTGGGTGGGGGTGGTGATGACTTGAGCAAAGCCGAGGGCCTGTAAAGCAGCTAAGAGGGTTTCACAAGACGGTGATAGGGGTTGGGAGTCTACATGTAGATTGAAGTCTGGTCTTTCGTTGTTGATGTTGTTGGATATCAGTTCAATGAGTGGGGAGGGATTCTGTTCCAGTAGGCCTGGAGGGGCATATACAAGGCATATTTGTAGCTTTGCAGATTTGAAAAGGCCAACTTCTAGCCTGGGTGGGGGGCTGCTGTTCAAAGGCCTGAGGTTGAGGGTTTTGCTGGCGGCTAGGAGTAAGCCACCTCCTCTTTTTTTTGTCCTGGGCAGCGAGAAAATGTCGTAAGTATGTGTAGGGAGCTGGATTATGATCACTGTGTCGGTGTCCTTGAGCCAGGTCTCGGTAACTACACATATATCAGGTTTGTGGTCGTGAAGGAGGTCATCAAGTATGTGAGTTTTTTTGGAGAGGGACTGGGCGTTAATTAGCATAAGTGATAGTGTAGTGAGACCAAGGAACTGGGTTAGTGGAGAGATCCCTGAGGCACTGCTGTGACCTCGAGAACTTTATCAATGTACGTACATGTGAATGAGGATTTTTGTAAGCTGAACGCAGGGGCAGGGTCATGCAGAGCAGTAGGCCCATGTGTGTGTGCTGATACAAAGCTGGACCTATACAGACCATGTGAATATGGCCTTGATGGCTAGAGAAACAACTTACCTCCCAGCCCAACCCTCTGAGCCTGCAGCCAGTCCAGTCACTTCTTATGCAGGCGCAACCACCTGCATAAGAAGTGACTTCTTATTTAGGCGCAACCTAAAGAAGGTTCTTCTTTAGGTTCTCAATCTATAGGAAGGAATAAAATGACAAAGTTTCTGTGACCTCCATAATGGTATGTCGTCATGACTGAAGTGGGTACATGATTCTTTGTACTTCACTACTGTACATAGAAGTCATGCGAAGGCACCTGCACAGGCAGCCTGCATGAAGGGCCCGAATGCCTAGGTCACTATTAACGGAGCCGTGCAGTGCAGGCAGTGGGAATATCTCTTTACATAGAGGGAACAGTTTTGTGGAGTTCAAAGAACCAAGCAACAGGCCCTAACAATATGTGACATTGGCTATATATATATAAACATTAAGCCACAATTGGCCAAAATATAGCACCAGAGTAAACATGTTTGCCTATTTAATGTTATATATATACAAAAACATATTTTAATATATATTACATTACACAGGCAAACATATTTACTCTGGTGCTATATTTTGGCCAGTTCTGCCAACCTAGTACCCCCTCCATGCAATACATACCCACTCCAGCCCCTAGTGCCCCACCCCCAGCACCTAATGCCCCCCCATGCACTACATACTCCATGTCTGTGGGAGGCTCTCCTACTGAACGACTGCTGCAGGTTTTCCAAGGACAGCAAGCTGAGTCTAACGTTGCGCCTCACACTAGCACGCATAAATAATTTTTTTCATTAGCTATATTTGACGCACATGCGTGTGCATGTGTGCATAGGGCTAAAGGTATGTGCATTTTGCAAGGTGTGTATACACGATACAAAATGGCCTTCTGTGGGGTAGATTTTCAAAGGGGTACGCGCGTATCCCCCGAAAACCTACCCCAAACCCCCCCTGCGCGCCGAGCCTATTTTGCATAGACTCGGCGGCGCGCGCAAGCCCCGGCACGTGCGTAAGTCCCGGGGCTTTGCAAAGGGGGCATGTCGGGGGCGTGTCGGGTGGGCGGCATGAATTTCGGGGCGGGCAGGAGGCGTGTCAGGGGTGTGACGCCGGCCCGGGGGCGAGGTCGAGGCCTCCGGACCAGCCCCCGGGTCGGGTGATGACGCGCCAGCAGCCCGCTGGCGTGCGCAGATTTACGCCTGCTTTTGGCAGGCGTAAATCTGCCAACAAAGGTGGGGGGGGTTTAGATAGGGCCGGGGGGATCGGTTAGGTAGGGGAAGGGAGGGGAAGGTGAGGGGAGGTGGAAGGAAAGTTCCCTCTGAGGCCGCTCCGATTTCGGACCGGCCTCGGAGGGAACAGGCAGCACGCGCCGGGCTCGGCGCGCGCAGGTTGCACAAATGTGCACCCCCTTGTGCGCGCCGACCCCGGATTTTATAAGATACGCGCGGCTACGCGCGTATCTTATAAAATCCAGCGTAATTTTGTTCGCGCCTGTTGCACGAACAAAAGTACGCGCGCGTGTAAATTTATAAAATCTACCCCTTTGTAGGTGTTCATTGGCACGATCACACTTGTTTGAAAGTTATTGTCCCTCCTTTTCAAATCTAGTAGATGGCTTTTGCAAACTCACAATTCTAGTACTTACAAATACTAATCTTTACTAACTCACAAAATCGGAATGATATATAACCACAGTCAGTTATGATTGCTTGTGCTGTTTTTATTCATTGGTTTTGTTTATTGGTTTATCATTTCTGTGCCTATGAATTTTGTAAACATTTTTTGAGTTTGAGTACATTTTACTATTGTCATGTCTTTGTCAATTTGTTTGGTTTTGTATTTTATGACTGTAACATTTAGAAGCCATTTAGAACATGCGCTAGATCAGCCTATAAATATTTTAAATAAATAAATAATCAGAATAATTCTTTACACTTGCAAACACATACTAACCTATACTAGCTCATAAAACTAATCCAAAATTATTTACTTGCGTAAATCATCTCTCTCAAAATTGCCTATCCTCCCCACAGTTGTGTTCCACAATGCATGTACGTTTATTTATTTAAAAATGTTGTAGTCTACATATCTTCCAATCTAAGCAGATAAAAAATACTACTTCCATAATAGAATTAAACAATATATTTACAAATGACATAATACTATTACCCTGCTATTCTTAAAAGCTTTTGCCTGCATTTATTTATTTATATTTATTTTACAGCATTTCTATGCCACTGAACCTAAGCAGATTATAAACTAAAAATATAAAATATAATTTAAACAAATAGTTGTACAAATACATATTTAAAAAAACAAACAACTTTATTAAGAATTAGGCTGTAGAAAAAGCCTGTGAAAAGTAAAATGCTTTAACTTTCTTCCAAAAGGTCAAACAACCTTTTTCACAACGTATATAAAAGTTTCTAAATAAATAAATAAATAAATATTTCAAAAGGAAAATGATTCTGTATAATAGGACCCATTGCAAGAGAAATTCTTGAACAATTCTAGGAAGACACATAGGGGTAGATTTTAAAAAACTGCGCCCGCGCGTACTTTTGTTCACGTGACCGGTGCAAACACGTGTACGCCAGATTTTAATAGATACTCGCATAGCCGCACGTATCTTTTAAAATCCGGGGTTGGCACGCGCAAGGCTGCGCAAAATCGGCAGCCTGCGTGCGCCGAGCCGCACAGCCTGCCTCGGAGGGAACTTTCCTTCCACCCCCTCCCTTCCCCTACCTAACCCACCCCCCCAGCCCTATCTAAACCCCCCCTACCTTTGTTGCGAATGCCGGGCCGGCCGCCGGCACGCGATTCCCCGGCCTGGGAGCAGTTTCGGAGGCCTCAGCCACACCCTCGCGCCGGAACCACACCCACGGCCCTGCCCCCGGATGACGCGCCACCGTGACACACCCCCGACAAGCCCCGACACCCCCCCCCAGGAAAACCCTGGGACTTATACGCGTCCTGGGGCTTGCGCGCACCGCTGAGCCTATTCAACATAGGCTCGGCGCACACAGGGTGAGCTTGGGGCAGGTTTTCGGGGGGTACGCGCGTACCCCTTTGAAAATCTGCCCCACAGTCATCACTGAAGGTACTGTCAACAATCCCGGTTAATAGAGCAAAAAGCTTGTTGAGGAAGGATCGTACTGTGTTATTGAATTCCATAGGGGTGGAATTAGAGCAGGAATGCTACAACACATGCCCAGTCTGGAGGATTTCAATTAGGCAAACTATGAGAAAGTGGCAGCCTGTCCAGGAAGAACTAAGATGTATAGCCAGGTCTTCGAGGAAGGAAGGGAGATGAATGCTAGGTTGGGTCATGGGGAAGTTAAGGAGCTCTTCTCAGTTCAAGTATAGACATAGCTGACTAGACATAGACATAGACATAGCTGACTAGACCAAGGACTGCTTCTACAAATTACAAGTTCTAAAAAGACTTAAACTACTCCTCCATTTCCACGACTTCAGGACAGTCCTCCAAGCCACTCTATTTTCCAGGATAGACTACTGTAACGCTCTCCTATTAGGTCTCCCCACTTCCACCACTAAACCACTTCAGATGCTCCAGAACGCGGCTGCCAGAATCCTGACAAATACCAACCGAGGAGATCACATCACACCCATCCTCAGGAATCTGCACTGGCTCCCAATAAGTTTTAGAATCCTACACAAGTCCCTCACTATCATTCACAAAACCATTCACAATCAGCTCCCTCTTGACCTTCAGATCCCATTTAGACTCCACACCTCTACAAGACCAATCAGAGAAGCTTACAAAGGAACCCTGCACGCCCCTACAACCAAATCAACCCTTCATACAGCCACCAGAGAACGGGCCTTCTCGACAGCGGGACCAACCATCTGGAATGCCATTCCTCCAGATCTCAGACTTTAGGAAAAAACTCAAGACCTGGCTGTTTCAACAAGCCTCCCCCTCATCCAAGCCCACCCCCCCCCCCCCAACTCCTTGACCCCAGCAAGCCTCCCCCTCACCCCAGCCCACTCCCCCCCAACTCCTCGACCCCAGCAAGCCTCCCCCTCTCTCCTACTAATCCCCCCTTATTGACACCGTTTTGCATTCGTAGCTAGTACGGATCATATATAAGTGCCACTTGTACAGAGCACTCTATATCTGACACAAGGCACCTCCAGTATATCCTTGTTAAGTTTACTACCTTGTTAAGTTTACTACCTTAAACCCTCTGCCTCTGGCTTCTTCTGCTCCCAAGTTCCCATGACCTTGTTTTATTGTAACTTTTGCTTCTTCTTCAATGTTAATGTTATAACCCCCTTGTTCACCGATATGATTTGTATCATGAATGTCAGTATATTATTTTTTTATATACTAACATTTGATTGAGATATCACATCAGTTTACATTCAGGTACGGTGGGTATTTCTCTATCCCCAGAGGGCTTACAATCTAAGTTTTGTACCTGAGGCAATGGAGGGTAAAGTGACTTGCCCAAGGTCACAAGGAGCAACAGCAAGACTTGAACCCTGCTCTCCTGGTTCGTAGCCCACTGCTCTAACCACTAGGTTATTCCTAAATAAATAGAATTAAACAAGTTATCCTTGCATCTAGGCTAGGTAGAAAGAATAGTCAACCTTACAGGCTAGGTAGAGAGTACAATTAAAAAAAACTCCTTTTCTTTCAAATTTCAGCACTCCTAATGACACGTGCATACTCTGCCTTATGTACCTGTTACGATGTATCTTCAACTACCCCCCCCCAAGCCTTCAACACCCCCAAACCCTCACCCAGAGTTTAAAATTCTCCCTGTTACACTGAAATAAATAGTAAACTGACACATTCATCCATGTTGAGTTTCCCTCCCTCTCTCTCTCATGCGAAATTTATAGCAAAACGATGAATCTAAGCCTAAGTTAGCCCACCAGCACTGACAATTAGCACTAACCAAATTTCTTCTCCCTGTTGAAATCCACCAGTAGATGCTTGAAAATTTTCATAGGTTTTGATCTAACAGGCTGTGTCCTTACTTGACCTAAACAATCTAGAGCAGAAATGCTCTGTCGCTGTCAGTACTAAACTTATAAAGTGATAATGTGGTATTTAAAGTGTTTTAATAAAGTGTATCCCTACACAATGAGTGGTATTGGTTTTATGTTAATGTCTACAAATCATTTATCTGAATAATAATTATGGAGTCAGAGAAAGGTTTCATATATCGTGTAGGTGCCCAGCACCACAACTCAGTGGTGTTATAATCATCAACCTTCCTCCTCCTCCTTGTGAACTTTTTTTTGGTTTTTGGAGAATTATAACTTTGTGTTGTCCCCAAAAAAAACCTGAGGACTCTTCCGTGGCAATGCAGTGTTATTAAATGCGTATTCTGCAGTGAAAATTCTATGAGACTCCAAAATGGTGTAAATAAAGAGTAAAAAATCAGACTTCCCCGGTAATAGTTGGTGTGTCCGTCTTTTCAAGAATGGTCCCGACATGAATGTTGCATGTTTCAGACGTTGAAGCCTTTCCTCAGGGGCTTAGGTGACTGCTCAAACCAACCTCACGGAGTCCGAAACTCTTTTGTCAGCAATTCATGCTGTCCTGGTTGTCTCTGCCACGAGGCGATCTTCCTCTCTGGATCGCCAGGAAGAATGATCCATCAGGTTAAAGCCGACCCCTTTTATTTGTGTAGACTGGAGTAAAAATGGCATTTAATAACACTGCATTGCCACGGAAGAGTCCTCAGGTTTTTTTTGGGGACAACACAAAGTTATAATTCTCCAAAAACCAAAAAAAAGTTCACAAGGAGGAGGAGGAAGGTTGATGATTATAACACCACTGAGTTGTGGTGCTGGGCACCTACACGATATATGAAACCTTTCTCTGACTCCATAATTATTATTCAGATAAATGATTTGTAGACATTAACATAAAACCAATACCACTCATTGTGTAGGGATACACTTTATTAAAACACTTTAAATACCACATTATCACTTTATAAGTTGAGTACTGACAGCGACAGAGCATTTCTGCTCTAGATTGTTTAGGTTTACTTGGATCAGTTCGCTGCATTGAGTGGTGTGCTTTAGATAGATTTTGCTGTGTCCTTACTTGACCTGCTAGATCCCTCTGAAAAATTACTCCTGTGTTACATAAGGTTCGTTTTTCAGAATTTATTCATGTAAATGTTTTCCACATTTTTCAGCTTCTCAAGACCGATAAAGAAAAACAAGAGTTGAAGAATCAAGATGATGTAGCAGAAATTTTGGAGAACCACTCCAGGGAGGTGCAGGACCTCGGTATGAGTTCTCAGGGAAATGTATTGGGAGGGCAATTGTTTCTATATTGAAGCGCTGCAAGGCATGACCTCGGTATGAACTCTCAGGAACGGGTCTATTTAGTTGGGTACCTTTATAGAGACAGACATTCCAGGAGACTCAGGACCCCAGTACGAGCTCTCAGGAACAGCTCTGGTGAGTAGGGTATCTTTATAGAGACAGACATTCCAGGAAACTCAGGACCCCAGTACGAGCTCTCAGGAACAGCTCTGGTGAGTAGGGTATCTTTATAGATAGAGACATTCCAGGAGACTCAGGACCCCAGTACGAGCTCTCAGGAACAGCTCTGGTGAGTAGGGTATCTTTATAGAGACAGACATTCCAGGAGACTCAGGACCCCAGTACGAGCTCTCAGGAACAGCTCTGGTGAGTAGAGTATCTTTATAGATAGAGACATTCCAGGGAGGCTCAGGACCCCAGTACGAGCTCTCAGGAACAGCTCTGGTGAGTAGGGTATCTTTATAGAGACAGACATTCCAGGGAGGCTCAGGACCCCAGTACGAGCTCTCAGGAACAGCTCTGGTGAGTAGGGTACCTTTATAGATAGAGACATTCCAGGGAGGCTCAGGACCCCAGTACGAGCTCTCAGGAACAGCTCTGGTGAGTAGGGTATCTTTATAGAGACAGACATTCCAGGAGACTCAGGACCCCAGTACGAGCTCTCAGGAACAGCTCTGGTGAGTAGGGTATCTTTATAAAGTCAGACATTCCAGGAGACTCAGGACCCCAGTACGAGCTCTCAGGAACAGCTCTGGTGAGTAGGGTATCTTTATAGAGACAGACATTCCAGGAGACTCAGGACCCCAGTACGAGCTCTCAGGAACAGCTCTGGTGAGTAGGGTATCTTTATAAAGTCAGACATTCCAGGAGACTCAGGACCCCAGTACGAGCTCTCAGGAACAGCTCTGGTGAGTAGGGTATCTTTATAGATAGAGACATTACAGGAAGGCTCAGGACCCCAGTACGAGCTCTCAGGAACAGCTCTGGTGAGTAGGGTATCTTTATAAAGTCAGACATTCCAGGAGACTCAGGACCCCAGTACGAGCTCTCAGGAACAGCTCTGGTGAGTAGGGTATCTTTATAGAGACAGACATTCCAGGAGACTCAGGACCCCAGTACGAGCTCTCAGGAACAGCTCTGGTGAGTAGGGTATCTTTATAAAGTCAGACATTCCAGGAGACTCAGGACCCCAGAACGAGCTCTCATGAACAGCTCTGGTGAATAGGGTATCTTTATAGATAGAGACATTACAGGGAGGCTCAGGACCCCAGTACGAGCTCTCAGGAACAGCTCTGGTGAGTAGGGTATCTTTATAGAGACAGACATTCCAGGGAGGCTCAGGACCCAAGTACGAGCTCTCAGGAACAGCTCTGGTGAGTAGGGTATCTTTATAGAGACAGACATTCCAGGGAGGCTCAGGACCCAAGTACGAGCTCTCAGGAACAGCTCTGGTGAGTAGGGTACCTTTTTAGAGACAGACATTCCAGGAGACTCAGGACCCCAGTACGAGCTCTCAGGAACAGCTCTGGTGAGTAGGGTATCTTTATAAAGTCAGACATTCCAGGAGACTCAGGACCCCAGAACGAGCTCTCATGAACAGCTCTGGTGAATAGGGTATCTTTATAGATAGAGACATTACAGGGAGGCTCAGGACCCCAGTATGAGCTCTGAGGAACAGCTCTGGTGAGTAGGGTATCTTTATAGAGAGAGACATTCCAGGGAGGCTCAAGACCCCAGTACAAGCTCTGAGAAACAGCTCTGGCGAGTAGGGTATCTTTATACCGAGAGACATTACAGGGAGGCAGATGGTTGAACTTCCAGTCGCCTTGAGACAAGGGCCGTTTGGCTGGCCCTGGAGAGCTTCCTCCTCTTACTGCGCAATCAGGCGGTCAGAGTCTTGTCGGACAATGCGATGACCGAGGCCTATATCAATAGGCAGGGAGGAACAAGAGTCGTCTTGTAGCTCTCGAAGCGGAGATGCTGTTGTCCTGGGTGGAGCAACATTTAGAGATGTTGGCAGCGTCTCACATAGCGGGATCGACCAACATACAAGCGAACTTCCTCAGCCGAAAGTAGCTAGGAGAATGGGAGCTGTCCGAAATTGCCATGTGCCTGATATGTCGCAGGTGAGGCGAACCTCAAGTGGACCTGATGGCGACTCACGCAAATGCTAAGGCACAGTGCTTCTTCAGTCACAGAAGGGATTACGGCATGGAGGGAGTCGATACTCTGGTGGTCCCTTGGCCGATCGGTATTCTCCTTTACGTGTTCCCTTCTTGGCCACTGGTGGGCAAAGTACTCAGGAGGATAGAACTTCACCTGGGATGAATGATTCTTGTGGCTCCCAAAGGCCACAAACCAAGGCACCAAAGGCCTTGGTTCGTGGATCTCGTGAATCTGGCCTTGGACGGGCCCCTGCATCTGGGTCATCTTCCAAATCTCCTGCGCCAGGGCCCTATATTTTTCAGTCAGGCAGATCGCTTTTGTCTTGCCTGGCTTTTGAGAGGAAACAGTTGAGGAAATAGTTGAGGAAGAAAGGCTATCTGAAGGCAGTTATATCTACCCTGCTGTGGGCCCGGAAAACCTCTCCGTCCCTCGCATATGTTCGTGTCTGGAAGGTCTTCGAATCCTGGTTCTTTCCTTTCTGCAGAATGGCCTAGAGAAAGGGTTGTCTTTCAATTCCCTGAAGGCTCAGGTTTCAGCTGTGGGACGTTTGAGGGTCCCTATCAAGGGTTCTTCTTTGGTGTTTCATCCTGATGCCGACTCGCAGTCTATGCCTCTCTTAGAACCTGAACTTGGTGCTTCAGGAATTGTAAGAGAGCCCCCTTTGAACCACTCAGGAAGGCCTCTATGAAGGATCTCATGCTGAAGATATTTTTTTTTTATGGCGATTTGTTCAGCCAGGAGGGTGTCTGAGCTTCAGGCCTTATCCTGCAGGGAGCTTTTTCTCCGCATCGCTGATTCTGGTGTTTCACTATGGACGGTTCCATCCTTCCTTTTTACCAAAGGTGGTCTCCGCCTTTCACCTGAACCAGTCATTGGAACTTCCGGCCTTTATTGATGTGCAGCTGAAGGATCCTCATTCAAGAGAACTGAGACGGCTGGATGTTTGCCAGGCCTTGTTGCACTATCTGGAGGCTACCAAAGGATTCCGTTTTTCCGATCACCTTTTTGTGCTGTGGCATGGTGCAAAGAAAGGACAGAAGGCATCCAAACCTACTGTCACTGGTTGAAGGAGTCCATTGTGTCTGCATATATCTGCCTTGGTCGACCGGTCCCAGACAGGCTGAAGTCTCACTCTACCCAAGCACAAGCAGCTTCCTGGGCGGAATGCCAGCTGGTTTTCCCACAGGAAATCTGCAGGACGGCTACCTGGAAGTCTTTACACACCTTTTCTAGACACTACCGTTTGGACTTCCAGGATTCAGATGCCAGCAATTTCGGCTCTCGCAGTCCCACCCTTCTTAGGAAAGCGTGGGTATATCCCAGCTGTCTGGACTGATCCTGGTACAAACAGGGAAAGGAAAATTGGTTCTTACCTGCTAATTTTCATTCCTGTAATACCACGGATTAGCAGAAAGATGAAAAGATGGAATCGGTAAAAAATGGACTTTATTGAAACTTGCCCGACTCTGGCCGAGTTTCGCTCTATCGAGCTGCCTCAGGGGCTTATTGAACCATTTAACTTGGCTCTATTAATTCCAATGTTTTTCAAGGATGAAGGAACATGAGTCAACACACCAAATCTTGACGTATTCTAGGACCTGTCATTTGCGATTCATAAGTCACTTGTACAAGCGGTGTTGATGCGATTCTTCAATAGAATGGCACCCAGTCATATACCGCTCTAACAAATGCTGCGTTTGTTTGGTGTGTTGACTCATGTTCCTTCATCCTTGAAAAACATTGGAATTAATAGAGCCAAGTTAAATGGTTCAATAAGCCCCTGAGGCAGCTCGATAGAGCGAAACTCGGCCAGAGTCGGGCAAGTTTCAATAAAGTCCATTTTTTACCGATTCCATCTTTTCATCTTTCTGCTAATCCGTGGTATTACAGGAATGAAAATTAGCAGGTAAGAACCAATTTTCCTATTCTCCGCGTTGAGCAAATAGCCACCAGGAAAGCAACCTTTAAAGTCAAATCCTTAAGAGCCGCCCTACAAATAGGCTCAAAAGGTGGTTCACACAAAATTCGAAAGACCAGATTAAGATTGCAAGATGGACAGACCTTCCATACCGGAGGACGTAAATTCTTAACCCCTCAAAGAAACTGCACAACATCATGATGAGAGGACAAAGTTCCTCCGTCAATCATCCCCCGCAAAGAGGCCAGAGCCGCTACCTAAATTCAGAGAGTTACATGCCAATCCTTTGCTCGAGCCATCTTGCAGGAAAACTAAAATCTGGGACATCGAAACACGCAAAGCAGGAACCCCTTTGGCCACAAACCAAGCCTCAAAAACTTTCCAGACTTGGACTTAAGACAATGAGGTAGACATGCACCTAGCGTGGAGAAGAGTAGTAATAACCAGTTCGGGGTACCCCCTTGCGCCTTAAATGTCACCTCTCAAAAGCCAAGCCGCTAGACAGAAGCGATCTGCCTGATCAAAAAATATAGGACCTTGATGGAGCAGATGAGTGAGGTGACTGAACCATATTGGACTGTCCATGGCCAAGTTGACGAGATCCACAAACCACGGGCGACATGGCTACTCTGGAGCTACCAATACGACATTCCCCCGTGTCTCTCTATTCTGTGCAAGATCTTGCCCACCAGAGGCCATGGAGGAAACCCATAAAGTAGAACTCCCTGAGGCCAAGGAACCACTAGAGCGTTGATTCCCTCGGCTCCATACTCTCGTCTACGGCTGAAAAATCGTGGCACTTTTGCATTGTGGTGGGACACCATCAGATCTACATGTGGACAATCCCACTTCTCGCGAATGAACTGCATCGCTGATTCTGACAGTTCCCATTTGCCTGGATCTAGAAGACTGCGACTTAGAAAATCTGCCTGGACGTTCTCATTGCCCACAATATGAGAGGCCACTATCTGGAACAAGTGTGCCTCCGCCCAGATCATTAACTCCTGAACCTCCTGGGCTACCATCCGGCTCTTGGTACCGCCCTGTCAATTGATATAAGCCATGGTCATTGCATTGTCCGACAGGATTCTGACTGAATGCCCTTGGACCATCAGCAGAAAGGCCAGAAAGGCTAATCGCACTGCCATGATCTCCAAGCGGTTGATAGACCAGGAGCACTCCTCCAGCATCCACACATCCTGAGCCGACTGACACTGGCAAACTGCCCCCCAACCAGAAAGACTGGCATCGGTAGTAACAATGATCCAATCCGGGACCTCTAGATCACCCCCCCCCCCCCCGAAGAAGGTGAGATGTTTGGAGCCGTCAAAAACACCTTGCCCATGCTCATGTCGAACCGGGCCCCCAGATACTCGAGACACTGGGATGGGTTGAGATGGCTCTTGGCGAAATGCACCACCCAGCCTAGTGACTGAAGGAGCTGAATAACCTTCCTGACCGCTGAATGACAACTGGCCTCTGAATTTGCCCTGATGAGCCAATCATCGAAATATAGATGTACCAGAACTCTCTCGCACCGCATGGCCGCTGCCACTACTACCATGTTCTTGGTGATGGTCCGTGGCGCTGTGGCTAGTCTGAAAGGAAGGGCTTGAAACTGGAAAAGCTCACCTAGAACCATGAACCTCAGATAACGCTGGTAATCCCAATGAATGGGGATATGAAGATACGCCTCCGTTAGATCCAAGGAAGCTAGGAACTCCCGACTGCGAACTGCTTCAATCACCGACCTCAGGGCTTCCATGCGAAATCTCGGGACTTTCAGTGCTGCATTTACCCTTTTAGGTCCAGAATAGGATGAAAAGTGCCCTCCTTTTTTGGAACCACGAAATAAACAGAGTACCGACTGGTGCCCCATTCTTCCAGAGGAACCGACACCACGGCTCCTAAACCTCGCAGCCTGGTCCAAGATCTCTCAAACCGCGTGTCGCTTTGCCAACGAACCACAGGGGGAGACCAAAAAGAGCTCGCGGATGGGACAAGCAAATTCTAAAGCGTAACCGTCTCTTATGATCAAGAGCTCCCACTGATCCTGAGTGAGACTGGCCCACTTCTCTTAGAAAAGCGCTAGACGCCCCCCTAAAAAGGGAACAATCCTGCAACATTTGAGAGAGAATCATTTGTATGCCAAACTGGAAAAATGTCTGTTTGAGCGTAATTGATTACCCTTCCTAAGGTATATCATTTCTGATTGGGGATTTTCTATGGACCCTGAAAAAGTCCAAGGAAGCCGTGACTGGCCCCAGCCAGTCAGCCTCTGCACCTAACAACGGTTTCTTGGGTTCACCAATTATTACTGGAGCTTCATTGCCAATTACTCGTCCCTCACGGCAATGACTAGGAAAGGGGCCAACACTTGGGTATGGACACCCAAGGCTATAGCCGCCTTTCAAACAATCAAGGAGGCTTTCTGTTCTGGCCCTTGCCTCCTGCATCCGGACCCTCAACGTCCTTTCGTTGATGCCTCTGCTATCGGCGCAGGAGCCGTTCTGAGCCAGTACTCCCCCAACTTGTCCCTTGCTCCTTCTGTTCACACAAGTTTTCTCCTACGGAACAACGCTATACAGTTGGTGACCGTGAACTCCTCGTAGTCAAGTTGGCGCTCCAAGAGTGGCATCCTTGGTTGGAAGGGGCGCAACACAGGTTCACCATCTTCACTAACCATAAGAACCTTGAGCACTTTAAAGAAGCCCAACTTCTGAACCCACGTCAGGCCCGGTGGGCACTTTTCTTTGAAAGATTTAACTTCGTCCTCTGCTTTCGTCCTGGTTCCAAGAATCTCCGTGCTGATGCGCTATCTAGATCATTTGAACCTGAAGATGTTCCTGAAGTTCCTAGCTTCATTATTGATCCTGCTTGTATCTCTAGCCGTGACCACTACAGTCCCTGCTGGGAAAACCATCATGCCACGAAGACTACAGTGAACAAGTCTTAAGATGGGCCCACGACTCTAAGTTGGCAGGCCATCCGGTCCGTGCCCGGACCTTAGAGATGTTACGAAGGCACTATTGGTGGCCCAATATAGTGCAAGACTCAAGAAATTATGTGGACTCGTGTCCCATCTGTGCCCAACAGAAACCGCTTACAGGAAAGCCTTGGGGCTTATTCCAGCTATTCCCAGCACCTACTGAACCCTGGTCTAGCATCTCAATGGACTTTATCACGGATCTGCCTCCTTCCCAGAATAACACCGTGATTTGGGTTATCGACCGTTTTTTGAAAACTGGTCACTTCATTCCCCTGCCGGGTCTTCCCTCAGCCCCGGAGCTGGTAAAGCTGTTCCTAAAGAAAATTTTCCGCCTTCATGGACTCCCCAAGGAGATTATGTCTGATCGGGGACCACAGTTTGCTGCCAAATATTGGCGATCCCAATGTAAGAAGTTTAACATTTCCTTAAGCTATACTTCGGCCTATCATCCACAGGCCAATGGTTAAGCTGAAAGGACCAATCGGACTCTGAAGACTTTCCTTCGTTCCTATGTAAATGATCAGCAGGATAATTGGGCTGATCTTCTGCCTTGGGCTGAGCTGTCGCACAACACTCATGTTGCTGCAGCCACCGATGTATCCCCATTCTCCGTGGTATTCCGTCGGCAGCCCCGACTTCCTCTTCCAGTCCCTCTGACAGTTCCTTCTCCAGCGGCACAATCCATGTCTCACACATTTCGTCAAGTTTGGAACCAAGTAAAAGAGCGCCTTTCCCAAGATGTTGAATGCTCCATGCGTAATTCTGACATCCATAGATGTCCTGCTCCACTCTTCCCTCCTGGCCAGAAAGTGTGGCTAAGTGCTCGAAACATACGACTGAGACTCCCTTCTCATCGTCTGGCTCCAAAGTACATTGGACCATTTCCTGAAATCCGAAGAGTGGGAGCGGTATCCTACCAATTCCAGCTACCCCATGCCCATGGGTATTCACAATACATTCCACGTATCCTTGTTGAAGCCGCTGGTCCTCTCCTGGCCCTCCCGTAGAGTTCCTACTCCTCCACAGGTCTCTACAGAACCTGACTCTTCCCTCCAGATAAGAGAGGTCCTCGACGTCTGTCGACACCGAAGAAAACGGGAATACCTCCTAGCCTGGGAGGGTTTTGGGGCCAAGAAGAATTCATGGGAACCATCCCACAATATCCTTGATAAAGAACTTTTGAAGAACTTTCACAGGACTTACCCTGATAAACCACGTCCGCGTAGGGAGAGGCCTAAAAGGGGGGTACTGTTACGCATCCCGTCCGCGCCTGGTCCGCGCACGGCCTGCTCACCTTCATGGTTCCAAGGCAGGTCCCGGGTCGGCCTCCCTAGCGGCTGCTGCTAGCGCTTCCAGGCCCTGGCGACCTGCAGCGGCAGTTGCCGGCCCTTCCACTGCGTGCCAGGACTCACGCCGGAGCTTAGCGTCCTCGGCCATGCTGGCCAAGCCTCTATGTGTGCGCGGACCGCCTGGCCTATTGTAAGGCCAAGGGCAGGTTCTAGCTCCGCGGGGTGCCCTGATTGATCTCTCGTTATAAGGAAGTCAGTGCCTGCACTTCCTTGCCTTGGCAATCGGGTTGGCTTTGTGCTAGATTGTCACTGGGTTCCTGCCTGCTCCTGTCTTGTTCCAAGTCTTGTTCCAGGATCCTTCTGTTCCAGTACCATTCCTGCCTTGTTCCTGCTTCCTCGTACGCCAGTGTCCTCCTGTTCCTGTTTGCCTGTTCGTCTACCCAGGTAGTATCCCCCAGACTGACTTACTGGTATTTACCTCGAACTGATCCTTGACCTGTCTTCTCGTCTGCCTGCTGCCTGCCTCGACTCCAGTTCATCCCTTGAATAGTCTGCCTGCTGCCTGCCGCCTGCCTCGACTCCAGTTCGTTCCTCGACTCGTCTGCCTGCCGCCTGCCCTTGACTTCAGTTCGTCTCTTGACTCGCCTGCTCGCTGCCTGCCAGCTGACCACAGTCTGTTCCTCGACCTGCCTGCTTGATGCTTACCTTCTGACTTTGGCCTTCCTGTGACCTCGTCTGACGTTTGTATCCTGACCTTACTTCCTTGACTACTCCGCGAATTGACACCTGGACTTTGACCTTTGCTTGCCTGATTACGTTCCAGATTCTGGCTCTGTTCCTCGCCTTGTCATCTCCCACACTCTTTTGGTCCTCTCTGATACCTTGGACCTCCTGCTCCGAACCTGACCGTGCTCCCCTTTGGCCTGTGGGCACGCCAGACTCTCACCTTCCCAGGAGACCCTGAGAGGCCCACCTAAGTCCAAGCGGCCCGGGTCCCTAAGGGGTCCTCCCTGGGGGACCTCGGGCTTCCAGTGGTGAAGCTCTACCTAGCTTCTGACTCCGCCAGTGTTCTGCCCCCTGGGGGCATTTGTTTCCTGGTTCCATCCAGGAGGCCGTTCTCCACTGTCCCAGGACAAGGGTCCACCCCCGAGCGCAACAAAAACAATGAGTAGAGACTGAAAAATTCAGAAAAACAGAACACCAAAAATAAGAATTACACAAATGTTAACCATTCAATATTTTCATTAAGTCCTCTCAGTGATACTTTGTCTAAAAGGAAAATCCATCGTTGTTCTTTAAAATTCAGTACTGAAGTTAAATCGCTGCCTCGTTGCATTGGTAATACTTCTTCAATAACAGGCCAATGCAAGACCTCAAATTTATGATAGAAACATAAGCAATGTTTGACAGTGGGGGCATTTTCAAAGAGAAAATATGCACATACATTTTCTTTGAAAATTAGTGGAAAGTTTGCAGATAGAAAGTATCTGTGGACTGATTAAAACTGTCCCTTTCATACTTTCTCTTTTATTTTTGTTCTTGTCAGAATCATCAAATAACCAGAAATTGATGTTAGAATATGAGAAGTATGAGGAGCTGCAGGTAAAATCCCAACGGATGCAAGAGGAATATGAAAAGCAGCTGCAAGAGATGGATGACAACAAGAGCCAGGCCCTGGAAGAACTAACAGAGTACTATGAAGCAAAAGTACAGGATCAGCTTACAGTGTTAGAGCAGGTAAGAGATTATTAGAGATCCTGGGGCAGAAGCAGCTCTCATAGCAACAGAGGCAAGGACACACATCACTTGACAGACACCAGGGGCAACAAGGAGAGGCATGTTAGTTTTGGACATGTAATAAAAACAGATCATAAAAAGAACATACATGAAGAGGAGTCACCTGACATATGACATGTGCATGCATTTAGAACACACCTCACGCTTACATGATACTCATTACAGAAACAGCGACATTGACAGCAACACATCAAGTATAGAGATACAGGCTAGGAACAGATAACAGAGAGAAGTTGATGCTACTAATATGGAGGCATGGGACAGTGATAGAGACAGAGGCACATATTTATTTATTTAGATTTATTTATTTTTATAATTATATCACACATTTTCATTGCTATCTCTAGGTGAGTTACATTCAGGTATAGTAGATATTTCCCTGTCCACAGAGAGCCAGCAATTTAAAAAGTCTATTTACTAAACTATGATAAATTATAGCAAATAATATGCTGTATTTCCCTGTACGTACCCGGATCAGCCCAGACTCCTGGGCTTTACCTCCCCTCTAGCAGGCAGAGATAGAGAAAATTTTGTGGACTCTGTCGTATACCCCTGAGGTGCCACCTAGAGTCTGTCAGTATTCTTCTGTATCTACTTCAGCAGGTGGAAGAGGTGCTTTCCTTGAGTCTGGTGGTTTCTGTCAGGATTTTAGAGGTTAGGATTTTGGTTTGCTAATCTAATAGTCCTTATTGTAAGAAAAAGGTCAGATTTTGTTCTTCAGGCTAGGTTCCCCCTTTTCCAGCCTCCCAGGGAGTTGTCAGGTCCTGGTGGGGCCATCCCCCTGGTAATAAAAGCTTCGGAGCAGAGGGTTAGGGACCCTGTAACTGCCCACTGAGGGTGATCCCGGGGGGCCCGGGCTCTCACCTTCTGTCAGACGTCAGACCTTTCACAGGTTTAAAAAAAAAAAGGGGGTACTGTGTCTTTAAATTCTCCTGCTCTGCCGGCCTAGTCTTCTCTCTGCGGGTGTGTAGCGGCCGATCTGCTTCAGACCACAGACAGCTCCCGATCGTTTAGTTTTGTTTTTGCCGCTCTTCTCTCCCGACGGTCTAAATTTAGGCAGCTGCTTATACTGCGTGGTGCAGCCTGTGCGGCAGCGCATGTGCACGACTCTCCCGTGCCGGCATTTGCACGGGTGTTTGTCGGGGGGAGAGGGGTCCTTGGGGTTGCTGCACCGGTGAAATCGAGGGCAGTGACTCACGATCACATCAGGGGGCTGGGGTCCCGGGTTTGTCACGGCAGGTCTCGGATCCGTTCCTCCTCAGTGCAGGAACGGAGGCCATTTTGAGGACTTTTAGAGAGCAGGACAGAGCTGCTATGGGGGAAAGGCTTCCCCTCCCCCATTGTCTCCGCGGCCTAGTGCAGCTGGAGGGGCCTGCTTGGATGGGGCTGCAGAGGATTCCGAAGGGGATGACGAGGGGGACGACTCCAAGGGGTCTTCTTCATCTTTCACCTCTGATTTTGTGCTTTTAATGCTCAAGGCTTTCAAGGCTCAAGGCTTTCAAGGGGTGCTCAAAGGGGCCTGCCCCTTTGAGCGCCCCTTCGAGCAGCCCCGGCAGACAGCACAGAAGGATTGTATGACCGTGACCAGGCGGTATCTAACCTTTCGCAACTGCCATCGCTTTTACCTCGCACCAGTGTTGGAAATCCTAGCTTATCTCCTGGAGGAACAGCCCAATAAGGCAGACTAAACACTAATACCGGTGAAATGTAAGATAGTTCCTGTAAATGTATACCATCCCTACCTGATAAATTTGTACACTATCTAACCCCCTGAACCTTTCCTATCCTCCCTCCCCCTACGATAGTTAGGTTAGCAAAGTAATTTTTACGTCCTTAGACCAAGCTTGCTAGTATTGCTACTCATTACAATATTAGTTTTGTTTGTAAACTGCATATTTGTGGTGCCTTATATATTTTGCAATCCTACCGGTACTCTTACCTGTTTGCTTCTGGTTGTTTTGCTATCATTGCTGTACTCAATTAACACTGCTACTGGCTTCACGCTGTTGTGCAACAATGCCTCCTTTTATCGGACATTGTGCCTTAGCATATCAAACAGTAATCTTCCCATATAGTTCCCTTTCATCCACTCTTCAAACCACACACCACAAAACCCCTCACAAAAACAGAAGACTCATCCCTATACACACCATCACTCGCACTCAAGCTATCAGCCTATCTCTCATTTCCATTATCCTTTTCCATGCACAATCTCTCCTAAAGAAAACCCATCTTCTACAAGACATTCTCACTGACGCTAATCCTGAAATATGCGCTATTACTGAAACCTGGTTCAAACAACACGACACTCCACTCATCAACCAATTACCCTAAGATATATATGATATTTTCACAATCCCGAGGAAGAAGAAGAGAGGAGGTGGCTTACTACTGGCTGTAAAAAAGAACCTCCAACTTTTGTCCCATGAATGTGACATCCCACATCAATACGAGATTGGCTTCTTCAAATCGAAATCACTCCAACTGTGTCTCATTTATACCCCCCCTGGTCTCCTAGAGAAAGATACATCACCCCTTATTGAATTCTTTGCAAACGCGCTATCACCTGACCTACCCACGATCCTCCTAGGAGACTTTAATTTACACGTGGACGCTTCACCACAATCCCCTGCCTGTGAAGCTTTCCTGTCTGCACTCGAAGCTATGGGCTTCCAGCAGATAGTGAGCTCTCCCACACATAAAGCTGGCCACACCCTTGACCTGATCTTTATCAACTCCCCCATCAGCGTAAACAATCCTCCTTTATGTACGGAAGTACCATGGTCTGATCACTCCTTGATCAACCCTGGAGGGAGTCGCCAAAGTGGTAAGGTGGGCGGAGTGGAGACGTCGGGCAGCGACGGTTGCAACAGAGGGGGAGTGACTTGCTCAAGGTCACAAGGAGCAGCAGTGGATTTGAACCCTTGCTTCTCTGGTTCTCAGCCTACTGCTCTAACCACTAGGCTACTCCTCCACTTCACAAATATACATGCATTTTACCAAATCCTTGCATGCCATCTCATTTATTTCTTTTCATTACAGGCCCAGGACGATTCTAGGCAGCAACTTCGAGAATTTGAAGAAACAAAGAAACAAATTGAAGAAGATGCAGATCGTGAAATTCAAGACATTAAAATTAAATACGAGCGCCGGCTTTATGATGAGAGAGAATCCAACTTGCGTCTTAGGGGAGAGACAGGAATCATGAGAAAAAAGGTAACAGTGTGATGTCACACCCAAAGGGAATGATTGACAACACACCCAAAGGGAATGATTGACAACACACCCAAAGGGAATGATTGACAACATGTGACAACACAAGCTTTCCCAAAGGGAAAGCTTGTGTTGTCACATGTAAATTATTATTATTATTTTCAATTTATACTCCTCTCTTCGCAAAGAGACTGAGGGAATCAGGGAAGACAGCAAATATATTTTATTTTTTACAGGTTTTTATATACCGTCATTCAGTGTTCCATCACAACAGTTTACAATAATAATTAAGAATAGAGAAAATAGCCAGTTAAAAATAAGTTTAAAGTAAAATACAATTAAAATAAATTCTATAATAATGAGAGTTTAAGATCATAGTAACTTTCAAATATAAAATAAATCATAATAAAAGTATAAGAGCAAAGAAGAAAACAGAGCAAACAATAACTAAAGTATCAAAGCAGGATGATAGGAAAGCCAGTAGGTTAAGGAAACAGTGTCTTGTCATACTCAAACAGAGTGATGGCATTTTTTCAAAAAGGATAACGATCAGTGTGAAGTCACCTGAAGGAAGTGATGGAAATCCCAGAGATCAGGGCTACACATTAGGGTGAAATCACCCCCAGAGGAAGTGATGAGAATCCCGGGGATGAGGGCTACAAGTTAGTGCGGTGTTACCCCTGGAGGAAGTGATGAGAATCCAGGCATCAGGGCTACAAGTTAGTGCGGTGTTACCCCTGGAGGAAGTGATGAGAATCCAGGCATCAGGGCTACAAGTTAGTGCGGTGTTACCCCTGGAGGAAGTGATGAGAATCCAGGCATCAGGGCTACAAGTTAGTGCGGTGTTACCCCTGGAGGAAGTGATGAGAATCCAGGCATCAGGGCTACAAGTTAGTGCGGTGTTACCCCTGGAAGAAGTGATGAGAATCCAGGCATCAGGGCTACAAGTTAGTGCGGTGTTACCCCTGGAGGAAGTGATGAGAATCCAGGCATCAGGGCTACAAGTTAGTGCGGTGTTACCCCTGGAGGAAGTGATGAGAATCCAGGCATCAGGGCTACAAGTTAGTGCGGTGTTACCCCTGGAGGAAGTGATGAGAATCCAGGCATCAGGGCTACAAGTTAGTGCATGTGTTACCCCTGGAGGAAGTGATGAGAATCCAGGCATCAGGACTACAAGTTAGTGCGGTGTTACCCCTGGAGGAAGTGATGAGAATCCAGGCATCAGGGCTACAAGTTAGTGCGGTGTTACCCCTGGAGGAAGTGATGAGAATCCAGGCATCAGGGCTACAAGTTAGTGAGGTGTTACCCCTGGAGGAAGTGATGAGAATCCAGGCATCAGGGCTACAAGTTAGTGCGGTGTTACCCCTGGAGGAAGTGATGAGAATCCAGGCATCAGGGCTACAAGTTAGTACGGTGATACCCCTGGAGGAAGTGATGAGAATCCAGGCATCAGGGCTACAAGTTAGTGCGGTGTTACCCCTGGAGGAAGTGAAGAGAATCCAGGCATCAGGACTACAAGTTAGTGCGGTGTTACCCCTGGAGGAAGTGATGGGAGTCCCAGGGATCAGGGCTACAATGTACGGTGGTATAACCGTGTAAGGGAGTGATGGGAATGTTGTGGATCAGGGCTACAGTGTACGGTGGTATAACCGTGTAAGGAGTGATGGGAATCCCAGGGATCAGGGCTACAGTGTACGGTGGTATAACCGTGTAAGGAAGTGATGGGAATCCCAGGGATCAGGGCTACAATGTACGGTGGTATAACCGTGTAAGGAAGTGATGGGAATCCCAGGGATCAGGGCTACAATGTACGGTGGTATAACCGTGTAAGGAAGTGATGGGAATCCCAGGGATCAGGGCTACAATGTACGGTGGTATAACCGTGTAAGGAAGTGATGGGAATCCCTGGGATCAGGGCTACAATGTACGGTGGTATAACCGTGTAAGGGAGTGATGGGAATCCCAGGGATCAGGGCTACAGTGTACGGTGGTATAACCATGTAAGGGAGTGATGGGAATCCCAGGGATCAGGGCTACAGTGTACGGTGGTATAACCGTGTAAGGAGTGATGGGAATCCCAAGGATCAGGGCTACAGTGTACGGTGGTATAACCGTGTAAGGGAGTGATGGGAATCCCAGGGATCAGGGCTACAGTGTACGGTGGTATAACCGTGTAAGGAAGTGATGGGAATCCCAGGGATCAGGGCTACAGTGTACGGTGGTATAACCGTGTAAGGAAGTGATGGGAATGTTGTGGATCAGGGCTACAATGTACGGTGGTATAACCGTGTAAGGGAGTGATGGGAATCCCAGGGATCAGGGCTACAGTGTACGGTGGTATAACCGTGTAAGGAAGCGATGGGAATCCCAGGGATCAGGGCTACAATGTATGGTGGTATAACAGTGTAAGGGAGTGATGGGAATCCCAGGGATCAGGGCTACAGTGTACGGTGGTATAACCGTGTAAGGGAGCGATGGGAATCCCAGGGATCAGGGCTACAATGTACGGTGGTATAACCGTGTAAGGAAGCGATGGGAATCCCAGGGATCAGGGCTACAGTGTACGGTGGTATAACCGTGTAAGGGAGTGATGGGAATCCCGGGGATCAGGGCTACAATGTACGGTGGTATAACCATGTAAGGGAGTGATGGGAATCCCGGGGATCAGGGCTACAGTGTACGGTGGTATAACCGTGTAAGGGAGCGATGGGAATCCCGGGGATCAGGGCTACAATGTACGGTGGTATAACCGTGTAAGGGAGCGATGGGAATCCCGGGGTTCAGGGCTACAGTGTACGGTGGTATAACCGTGTAAGGGAGTGATGGGAATCCCGGGGATCAGGGCTACAATGTACGGTGGTATAACCGTGTAAGGGAGTGATGGGAATCCCGGGGATCAGGGCTACAGTGTACGGTGGTATAACCGTGTAAGGGAGTGATGGGAATCCCAGGGATCAGGGCTACAATGTACGGTGGTATAACCGTGTAAGGGAGCGATGGGAATCCCAGGGATCAGGGCTACAGTGTACGGTGGTATAACCGTGTAAGGGAGTGATGGGAATCCCGGGGATCAGGGCTACAATGTACGGTGGTATAACCGTGTAAGGGAGTGATGGGAATCCCGGGGATCAGGGCTACAGTGTACGGTGGTATAACCGTGTAAGGGAGTGATGGGAATCCCAGGGATCAGGGCTACAGTGTACGGTGGTATAACCGTGTAAGGGAGTGATGGGAATCCCGGGGATCAGGGCTACAATGTACGGTGGTATAACCGTGTAAGGGAGTGATGGGAATCCTGGGGATCAGGGCTACAGTGTACGGTGGTATAACCATGTAAGGGAGTGATGGGAATCCCAGGGATCAGGGCTACAGTGTACGGTGGTATAACCGTGTAAGGAGTGATGGGAATCCCAGGGATCAGGGCTACAGTGTACGGTGGTATAACCGTGTAAGGAGTGATGGGAATCCCGGGGATCAGGGCTACAGTGTACGGTGGTATAACCGTGTAAGGGAGTGATGGGAATCCTGGGGATCAGGGCTACAGTGTACGGTGGTATAACCGTGTAAGGGAGTGATGGGAATCCCGGGGATCAGGGCTACAATGTACGGTGGTATAACCGTGTAAGGGAGTGATGGGAATCCCGGGGATCAGGGCTACAGTGTACGGTGGTATAACCGTGTAAGGGAGTGATGGGAATCCCAGGGATCAGGGCTACAATGTACGGTGGTATAACCGTGTAAGGGAGCGATGGGAATCCCAGGGATCAGGGCTACAGTGTACGGTGGTATAACCGTGTAAGGGAGTTATGGGAATCCCGGGGATCAGGGCTACAGTGTACGGTGGTATAACCGTGTAAGGGAGTGATGGGAATCCCAGGGATCAGAGCTACAGTGTACGGTGGTATAACCGTGTAAGGGAGTGATGGGAATCCCAGGGATCAGGGCTACAGTGTACGGTGGTATAACCGTGTAAGGAGTGATGGGAATCCCAGGGATCAGGGCTATAGTGTACGGTGGTATAACCGTGTAAGGAGTGATGGGAATCCCAGGGATCAGGGCTACAGTGTACGGTGGTATAACCGTGTAAGGAGTGATGGGAATCCCAGGGATCAGGGCTACAGTGTACGGTGGTATAACCGTGTAAGGGAGTGATGGGAATCCCGGGGATCAGGGCTACAGTGTACGGTGGTATAACCGTGTAAGGGAGTGATGGGAATCCCGGGGATCAGGGCTACAATGTACGGTGGTATAACCGTGTAAGGGAGTGATGGGAATCCCGGGGATCAGGGCTACAGTGTACGGTGGTATAACCGTGTAAGGGAGTGATGGGAATCCCAGGGATCAGGGCTACAATGTACGGTGGTATAACCGTGTAAGGGAGTGATGGGAATCCCAGGGATCAGGGCTACAGTGTACGGTGGTATAACCGTGTAAGGGAGCGATGGGAATCCCAGGGATCAGGGCTACAGTGTACGGTGGTATAACCGTGTAAGGGAGTGATGGGAATCCCGGGGATCAGGGCTACAGTGTACGGTGGTATAACCGTGTAAGGGAGTGATGGGAATCCCAGGGATCAGGGCTACAGTGTACGGTGGTATAACCGTGTAAGGGAGTGATGGGAATCCCAGGGATCAGGGCTACAGTGTACGGTGGTATAACTATGTAAGGGTCCAGGTGATTTACTACTCTTCAGTTTGTCAGTCAGCTCTACCACATCTTCTAGGTTCACCGTGATTTGATTCAGCCCATCTGAATCATTACCCATGAAAACCTTCTCCATTACGGGTACCTCCCCAACATCCTCTTCTGTAAACACCGAAGCAAAGAAATCATTTAATCTTTCCGCGATGGCCTTATCTTCTCTAAGTGCCCCTTTAACCCCTCGATCATCTAACGGTCCAACTGACTCCCTCACAGGCTTTCTGCTTCGGATATATTTAAAAAGGTTTTTACTGTGAGTTTTTGCCTCTACGGCCAACTTCTTTTCAAATTCTCTCTTAGCCTGTCTTATCAATGTCTTACATTTAACTTGCCAACGTTTATGCTTTATCCTATTTTCTTTTGTTTTTATGCTTTATCCTTTTCTCTTCCATGAAACTTCTCTCCACCTCTGACTTTATGGGGACCTTTCTGGAAGCAAGGTCTCTACTGGAAGCAGATCTTAACTTCACATTTGAAGCAAGGAAAGGGGCAGAAAAAATACTTCCTTCCCAATTAAATGGTAAAACTCAATCTTTGAAGAAAAATACTGGAACTTCACTGTGGTCTCTACAACCTCCTCTTCATGAGCAGAGAAGTGTACCGATTCCTCCTGCACTCTTGCAGAGGGGGTTTCTACCTCCCAGAAGGTACAGATCTATTACACACAAAACAAAATAGCAAATCTCTCTTACTGTCTTTCTTCCCTTCAGCCTTTATCACAAAGACCTGGTAGGGTAGTGTCTTTTCCTTCCTTAGCTTGGCAGGGGGCTTAACCTTGTAGAGCACCCCAAAACACATCTGTCCTTTCCAAAATCAAATGTATACTGTCATACTACTCCCTAGACTAACTCCCTCTTCTCGATAGGGATTATACTACCTCAGACATCCTCAGGGATCTAGTTAAAAAAAAACTGGCTAGGAGATCACATGATGTGGTGAGTGAGGTCGGATGCGTCCACAGGAGCTCTGAGCGTAGCGACCCTCCCCACTGCCTTCCAATCGACTACATTAACAGAACCTGGCAGTATTGCTTATGTTGATTAAACAATTTATGCAGAAGTCTCCAGCGGTGATGCCGTCGAAAATTGCAAAAAAGGATAAAGATAAACTCCGGGGGACTGAAGGCAAGATGGCACCGCCAGTAACGGAGGCCCTCAGCGTAGAAAGCCCCACAAAAACTACCCCTGTGCATCCGACGACGCTGAAATCACACACACGGTTATAAAAGCCTTGGAGGGAAGGCTCACAGGTATCTCAGAGCAATTAACCTCGCTGCAAACTGTCATAACCGACTATGCGCTCAGACTGGATCAAGTTGAGGGGCGGCAGCTGCTGTGGAGGACGAAGTTTCGGCTCTCACTAATAAAGTAAGCAATATGGAAAAAACCCTCCATGCACAAGCGGAAAAAGTCGATGATCTAAAAAATCAGGACAGAGATCAAATATAAGATTTCTTGGGGTACCTGAAACGATCGATAATTCGCTGCGTCATGCGCTCTTAACATGGCTGCCAGATGCGTTAGGCCTCCCGGACTTGAAAGATAATTTGGAAATAGAACGAGTGCACAGATTAAGTGTTCGTGTTCAGGGACAAAACAGGCCGCAAATTGTCATTGTGATACTCCTGAATTACCATCACAAGCAAGTAATAATGCAGGCAGATCGGAAACAGCAGAATTTGCAGATACAGGGCTCCCCAGTGTGTTTGGTGCCTGATGCTGTGCAAAACCTTTGTTCCGCTCTGCAGTCAGCTCATAGAGAAAAATATACGTTTCTCCCTGCAATTTCCTGCCAAATTGCGGGTAATCTACGATGATCGATGGACTACTTATGACACACACTGGAGGAGGCAAGCAATTTCTTGGCTACTATGAAGAAATGACTTTCTGCATGTCACTGCTGTGATTGATGTAATGGAAGGATAGGCGGTGGCTCAAACACATCAGTATGATCTCTGTAGTAGGCTCTAGGTTGTAAGAGGGGATTGGGGATGGGGGAGGGTGCTTTAGTAGTAAAAGGATACCTGCACTTTATGTTCACTTTAACTCTGTATGTCTGTAGTATATTTGCTATTTGTTCCCACCTGCTACGTTTTACCAGAGGTTGTCTGTGTCTGGTGCACTCTAAGGGGGGCGAGCTAGGCTGGGAGCCTGACCCCTGTATTCCTACTTTCAGGTTCTGGTTTTTAGGAATGGTCCTTTTCACGATGGGGGGTAAATTTCACATTATATCATGGAATACTGACGGTTTAAGCTCACCCGTAAAACGAAAGAAAGTATTCCAACAGTTACAGCGCCTCAAGTCGAGTATTGTATGCCTGCAGGAAACGCATTTATCTGCCCTTGAAAGTGCAAAATTATGCCGTGAGTGGGTGGCGGCATGCCATTATTCCCCTGCTACTGGGAAGAAGCCATCCTAGTTCATAAGAATACACCGTTAACAGTCACTAATGAAATTGTTGACAAAGACGGCCGCTATGTTATTATTATGGGAACCCTGGCAGGGCGAACGAACGATCACCATATGCAATGTTTATGCCCCTAATGCAATGATCCAACTTTTTATTCCCATATAGTTAACCTCTTACTGGCTAATGCAGAGGGGGAACTACTGGTGGTGGGTGACTTGAACTGTGTCCATGACGCCAAAATTGATAAATCTCAGCTTCCGAAAGGATATAAAATTAGGTCTGACAATGGGGTGAAAATCCTCAACAAAAAGCTACAGCTGCTTGACTTCTGGCGGGTATTACACCCTGAAACGGGAGAATATACCCATGTCTCTAGAGCACATGGTACAATGTCTAGGATAGACTACATTTTCATACAATGTATCAAAAAGTATCAAAATACACTTATCGAACTTCATTGGCTCCCAATACACTCGAATTCTTTATAAAGCTCTCTCCATCATCCACAAAAGTCTGTTAAACTCCAACCTCAATTGGATCAACCCCCCCCTCCTCCCCCGTACCTCCAATAGACCCACCCGCCCAGCCCTCCAAGGAACCCTACGTGCCCAATCATCAAATCTTTCAAACTCTCCTCCACTATAAGCAGAGCCTTTGCTCTCGCCGGCCCCACTATATGGAACTCCCTGCCTCATGATATACGCCTGGAGACATACACACTAGGGATGTGAATCGTGTCCTCGATCGTCTTAACGATCGATTTCGGCTGGGAGGGGGAGGGAATCGTATTGTTGCCGTTTGGGGGGGTAAAATATCGTGAAAAATCGTTAAAAATCGTGAAAAATCGAAAAATCGAAAAAATCGAAAAACCGGCACATTAAAACCCCTAAAACCCACCCCCGACCCTTTAAATTAAATCCCCCACCCTCCCGAACCCCCCCCCAAATAACTTAAATAACCTGCGGGTCCAGCGGCGGTCCGGAACGGCAGCGGTCCGGAACGGGCTCCTGCTCTGAATCTTGTCGTCTTCAGCCGGCGCCATTTTCCAAAATGCGCCGAAAAAATGGCGGCGGCCATAGACGAAAAAGATTGGACGGCAGGAGGTCCTTCCGGACCCCCGCTGGACTTTTGGCAAGTCTCGTGGGGGTCAGGAGGCCCCCCACAAGCTGGCCAAAAGTTCCTGGAGGTCCAGCGGGGGTCAGGGAGCGATTTCCCGCCGCGAATCGTTTTCGTACGGAAAATGGCGCCGGCAGGAGATCGACTGCAGGAGGTCGTTCAGCGAGGGTTCCGGCGCCTCGCTGAACGACCTCCTGCAGTCGATCTCCTGCCGGCGCCATTTTCCGTACGAAAACGATTCGCGGCGGGAAATCGCTCCCTGACCCCCGCTGGACCTCCAGGAACTTTTGGCCAGCTTGTGGGGGGCCTCCTGACCCCCACGAGACTTGCCAAAAGTCCAGCGGGGGTCCGGAAGGACCTCCTGCCGTCCAATCTTTTTCGTCTATGGCCGCCGCCATTTTTCGGCGCCATTTTGGAAAATGGCGCCGGCTGAAGACGACAAGATTCAGAGCAGGAGCCCGTTCCGGACCGCTGCCGTTCCGGACCGCCGCTGGACCCGCAGGTTATTTAAGTTATTTGGGGGGGGGGTTCGGGAGGGTGGGGGATTTAATTTAAAGGGTCGGGGGTGGGTTTTAGGGGGTTTTAGTGTGCCGGCTCACGATTCTAACGATTTATAACGATAAATCGTTAGAATCTGTATTGTATTGTGTTCCATAACGGTTTAAGACGATATTAAAATTATCGGACGATAATTTTAATCGTCCTAAAACGATTCACATCCCTAATACACACCCACTTTAAAAAAAAACTGAAAACCTGGCTCTTCCAGCAAGCCTACCCCATGTCACCCCCCATCCCATAAATCTCCCCGCAATTTATCCATCGATCTAGGACTAAGAATTGCCTTTATGCCCGCTGATTTTTGTACTTTGTACATTGCCATTTATGTTTCCAGTTATGTTTATAGTTTTTGTTGTATCTATTTATTGATTTTGATTCTGCTCTTCAGATGGCAGGGGAAGTCAGCGAAGGCCTGCGCGGTCTGCTTTCCCTAGTCAGTATTATCCACTCTCACTGTTTAGTGTATTTTTTCGGTTACATGAAAGGGCTCCGCCCAAAAGTTAATTGTATTTCTCTGTTATATGTAAGGGCCCCGCCCAAAAGTTCTTGTTTTTTGTGAACCGATGCGATGTGCGAACGGATATCGGTATAAAAGAGACTTTAAATAAATAAATAAATACAAGGAAGTGTATTTAGCAGAGTGGAAGCTGCAGATATAGGAACCATTGCCATAGCGGTTCACGCTCCGGTGTGGGCAGATATCTGGTTTGCTAATGATAAAACCACAATAAACAAATGGAGATTCCCATGCCATATGAAAGAGGACCCTAAATTTCACCACTATATAAGGAATAAATGGGATGAATTTGCTCCAATAATAATCAGCATAGCAAAAATTCAGTATTGTTTTGGGAAACAAGTAAAGCAGTGTTACGGGGTGAAATAATAGCATACTCCATAAAGAAAAATAAGCAGTTAACAAGCGCTATCCTGTCTTTGGAATCGCGCTTACAGCAGGCAAAGAGGAACCTGGCAGTGGTCCCTTCAGTATTTCATAAGAATACCTATCAGGCTTGTCTAAACGAGCTGAATGCCCATTTACATCTAAAGAGAGTCAGAGGGCTTTGCAATCTTCTGAACATTATTTCTTTCGATATGGAAATAAATCCAGTAAGCTCCTGGCACGCTTAGTAGCTATAAAGCAGAAAAAGACCTTCATAAGTGGTTTAGAAACGGCCACTGGGACATGGGTGAGAAAAACCTCAGAGATATGCGAGGTCCTTAGGTCTTTTTATGAAGACAGGGAAGGGAATAACACTGATGAAATTTTTTTTTAAAGATTTAGTACTGCCTCGTTTATTGGCCTCCCGATTAGAATCCTTAAATAGACCCATCACTGCGGCAGAAATATTGGGGGTGATAAAAACTAGTAAGGGTAAAAAGTCACCGGGCCCAGATGGTCTCACAGCTGAATATTATAAGATACTCGGCTCACCCTGAACAGGAGCCCTGGTCAATTTTTTTAATATCGCCTGGCGGCAAAAACAATTCCCCCCCACATTCAACCAAGCTTATATTATGGTGCTGCCGAAACCTGGGAAGGATCCATCACTTGCAGCGTTGTATAGGCCCATTTCTTTACTGAATTGTGACCTAAAGCTCTATGCTAGAATTTGGGCATTGCAGTTGGAAGCGGTGATACCAGATCTAATATCCCCCTATCAAGCTGGTTTTGTAAAAGGAGAAATACGGGTGCACATGTTATAAGGCTAACGTCTGCTCTAGAAACTACCCTATGCTTGGAATCACAACAGATGGTGCTGGGTTTTGATTCCGAAAAAGCCTTCGACAGAGTGTCGTGGGAATATGTTTTCTGAGCTTTACAGGTGTGGTCACTACAGCCATATCCATTCTTTTTTTTTTTTTCAGAATAATTTTTATTAATAGGAAGACATTACACAAATCTGAGATAACAGTGGCAGGTGCAAACAGAAAAAAAACTGCATACAATACAAGCATTGCACAAAAATGTGTGGTTCAACAACCAATCCTCTGTCAACATACTCCCCGGTTTTTTTAATTTATCACTTTAACAAATCTTACAAGAAAAATCTTGTTACAAATAGAAAAGAAAGTAACAATGTTCTATTCCAATAATGTTATAATATGCTCTTTTACACACATCTTTTCTTTTTAGTAGTCCACAATACTAAAATACTGATCTCACAATTAATATACAGGAAAAAAAAACAATACTTATAATTAAACAAAATGTTACTATAATTTAGCAATAATTGCAACAGTTTTTATAATATCTCGGGATACCTATTCTTATGTAGAATAATATAATCAGAACTAGATTTATTTCAAAGGTATTTTATCACTTAAGAAAAAGGATAATAAAAAATATATGATACTCCTTTATATTTTATGCAACATTTGCTGGGATATTTTAATAAAAACATTCCCCCAATCTGGACAACCTGTGGTCTTAACAGAAATTGTTGCCTCCTTTTTTGTGTTTGTTTAACACATCAGGATATATTCTCACTTTTAATTTATAGAATTCCTCAAGACGGTATTTAAATATTTAAAAAATAATCTTAATATCCAATCTCTGTCTGGTTCTAAGACAACAACACTATCAAGTCGCTGCCTGAACCAGTTCAGTATCAGATGTCTCTAAAATATGTGATAGATCTAAATTTAAGGATAAAGTATCCATAATTTGTCTACCTTCTTGATTGGAATCCAAATTCTCCTGGTTTTTATATGGCATTAGTATGTTTTTGCAATTGGAGGTACCATTTCTTCAGAAATTTTTAATATTTCAACAATATATTTTTTTATATATCTTTTGGTGTCATATGAGGCAATTTTGGAAAATTGATAAATCTCAGATTCTTCCTCCTATTAACATTTTCTAAATTTTCAACTTTCATTTGTAAAACTTTATTGGGGCGGATTTTAAAACCCCTGTGCGCACCGGCGCACCTATTTTGCATAGGCCGTCGGTGCGCGTAAAGCCCCGGGACGCGCGTAAGTCCCGGGGCTTTCGAAAAGGGGAGGGAGGGGGCGTGTCCGGGGTCGGGGCGTGCCGCGGCGTTTCGGGGGTGGGCCCGGGGGCGTGGTCGAGGCCTCCGGACCACGCCCCCGGGACCGGAGGATGGAGCGGGGCTGCCGGCGACGTGCACAAAGTTACGCCTGCTTTCAGCAGGCGTAACTTTGCCGACAAAGGTAAGGGGAGGGGGTTTAGATAGGGCCGGGGGGGTGGGTTAGGGAGGGGCGAAGAAAAGTTCCCTCCGAGGCCGCTCCGAAATCGGAGCGGCCTCGGAGGGAACAGGCAGGCCGCGCTGGGCTCGGCGCGCGTAGGTTGCACAAATGTGCACCCCCTTGCATGTGCCGACCCCGGATTTTATAAGATATGCGCGGCTACGCGTGTATCTTATAAAATCTGGTGTACTTTTGTTCGCGCCGGTGGCGCGAACAAAAGTACCCGCACGCGTATTGTTTTAAAATCCGCCCCTTATTTTCTGCTATTATCAAGTCCTGAAGTGGTTTCCATTTGCAAATGTCCAACTTAACTTTTTCCATTTCTTTTGTTGTTATATTTTTACATTTTCCCAAATTGATTACTCTTTCTTGTATTTTGTTAACTTTAATCACAATAGGATTTATCTGTGTGGACATAGACATAGACAGTCCAGTAATCGCTTCCCATATTGTATCCAATGTAATCAATTCAGGTCTTGCCAGCACTGGGGGATTAAATTCTTCTAGTAAGCAGTCTCCTGCATTACTACTTTCTCCCTGTAATGTCTGATTTTCTTCTTCTACGAATAGGCCTACCATATTCGGTCATCCCTCTACAGATTCTCCCTGCTCCCAAAGTTGCATCCGCGCCTTCCGCTTGTGCAACTTTAGGCAGTATTTCTCAGGCTCGGGAGAGTGCTGAATTAGTTGGTGGTTCCCTATAAATCGGGGATAATGATGTTGAGTGGTCTGGTGGAGTGGATGCTTGGAAACCTATGTCCACTTCTCCCAACTGCGACCCATCCGATTTATTCCCCTGTTGCACATGGGCATCCATAGGCCCTAAAACTTGAGTCATCGGAAAGTTAGCAGAGTCTAATCTCTCCTTAGCTCGCCGTTTTCTGGCTGTATGAGGCATTGTTAATAAGGAAAAAGAAAACAAAACACCATATAGCCCAAAACTGCTACACAGTACGAATTAGAACAGCATCAAGTCTTTTTCTGGGGCTTTAGAGGGAGAGGAGTGATTGATAATCAAAAACATATATGTTAGAGACAGTACCTTAACTTGATTGTAGAAATCAGCAAATTTAAAACAAAGCCGCGCGACCCTTTGGCGCACGCGGCTTCGGTGATGCGTCAGTGGCGGCATGTGCCGCAAAGGAGGCGGAAGTTAAAGGCCTCTCTTTCAGTCGCAGGTAATTGATGTCAACATGCCCCAGCTGATCCCCGTTGGGGCCGGCGAACCTGCACCCCCGGAAGGCCACTGGAGCTCCTCTCTCCTTCACAGTCCTTCTCTCTGCCCCGATTACAGGCCGCAAAGGGGACAGAATTTAAAGGCCTCTCTTTCAGTCACAGGTAATTGATGTCAACACACCCCAGCTGATCCCCGTCGGGGCCGGCGAACCTGCACCCCCAGAAGGCCACTGGAGCTCCTCTCTCCTTCACAGTCCTTCTCCTCTCTGCCCCCCGGTTTTCCGTTTTTATACCCTCCATCCACTCCTGACCCTACCACCCCCACCCCAAATACCCAGCTCCAAAGCATCCTCATTCATACCGCATGCATACCACAGACAGACAGCGCACCCCCCTCCCCCCTCGGAACTTCATTTAAGAACATATGGCCTTGCACCCAGTGTTAAGCTCAGTTTGGAAAGCCAGAGGAAACAGGGCATAACATGCATTCCAACAGGCATCATATATCTTATCCGGTTTTCTCTTGCCAAGGCGAAAATCCATAAAGTCCATCTGAAGTGGAGAGGCCATCCTGCCAAACCACGCATCAACTGAAGGCTGCACCAAGGGGTCAGTCCAGATAGCCAGTACGGTACAGCACGCCATCATAACCGCTAGGCGTTCAAATCTTGCTTTGGAACGCATACCAGGAACCTGAGAGAACTGTTGGTGTGCCATCAAAAGATGACCCGTATGAGGGAGGACAATACCAGTACTTTTATTAATCACGTCAAGGACTGACTTCCAAAAAAGTGCCACGTGCGGGCATGCCAACAAACGATGATATAAGTTACCCTCAACAACGCCACACCGGCTACATAAAGAAGACTGGGTAAGCTTCATATGAAATTGGCGAACATCATCACAGAAAATATTATGAAGAATTTTGAATTGGACCTCACGCAGCCCCTCATCTGGCAATAACTGGTAAAGAGCCGTAAAGCAGCTCTTCCGGTAGGACGCGGCCAACTGAGAGTCCAAAAAGGCAGTCCAACGAGTTGTAAGATGCTGTAATTAGCCTGAATGGCCCAAGGACTGCCCTAATTTTTTCCATCCAGTAATTGTATTATGGAGGCAGGCAGTGTCAAAAACCTTAGTAGCAAACTTCATTTCCGCTGTCAGTTCCTCTACAGACCATGCGAGGGATTGAATATAATGACGGGCTTGCAGGTACGCATAAAAGTACTTAGTAGGCAGTTGAAATGTGCATGTCAGAGTAGCAAAATCTTGGAGGACATGGAAATCGGGTTCAAACAAATGAAATATGTATACCACCCCATTGTCAGCCCAAGCCTGGAATACAGCCCGGCTATCCCTCCCGGCACAAAACTTGCATTCCCTAGAAAAAGTAAAAAAAGGGAGGCTATGCCCCTCAAGCCCCACTGTTGCCGCAATCAGCGCCAGGGTCGGATACAAGGTTGTAAAAATATTCGAGGGTATGCCATGATACTCTGCAACCCCGGGCACATCTGAATAATACTTAAAGGGGAGCTAGGTTGAGACATCTTATGTAACATCCCTGAATCACAATAAGAGTCAGTTTCTGTAATCCATTCACCCACATACCGCAACTGACAAGCCACATTATAGAGTCTAAAATCCGGTAAATTAAGCCCTCCCTGCTCCCGGGGGTGCTCCAGGACCGCATAAGCCAACCGAGCCCGTTTCCCCTTCCACAAAAACTTTTGTAAACTAGCGCACAATTGCCGAAGATCCCCAGCTCTCAACTAACAGGGTATCATGTGCAGCAGATAGAGAAGCCGTGGCACCATTACCATTTTAATAAGAGCACTTCTACCAAATAGGGAGAGTGGCAATGGGGTCCAGAGCTGCAGCTGCGCCCGAAGCTTAAGGAGACATGGGGCAATATTTAACTCATAAAGCTGTGCCAGCTTTCGGGGTATCCAGACGCCCAGATATTTGATCTTGCCAGGGGCCCACTGAAAAGGAAAGGGACCGTCCCAGGATCCAGGCAGGTGAGCATTTAGGGCCAAAGCCTCTGACTTTCCATAATTGATTTTCAGCCCCGCCACCAGTCGAAACTGATCAAAAAGGTGAATAATAGTAGGCACACTGATGCGGGGTCGTCCCACAAACATAAGGATGTCATCTGCAAACAAAGCAGTCTTCAAAGGGTGGCCATCTACACTAATCCCAGTGAATCCCGGGTCTCCTCTTAGCCGAATAGCCAGGGGTTCTAATGCCAACACAAATAGCAATGGGGAAAGGGGACACCCCTGCCGTACTCCGCAGTGTAAAGGAAAAGGGTCGGTGGATCCCCCATTAAGCAAAATAGTGGCGCTAGGGTTACAATAAAGAGCCTTCAGCCATTGGAGATAGGCCCCTGAGAAGCCGTAACGTTGCAGAGCCCAGAACATGTATTCCTAGGTTAAGGAATCAAATGCCTTTTCCGCATCCAGACTCAAACCCAGGGCCTCCGGTATCGATTGATAGCTTAATACCGCCAGCAAGCGCCGAACATTGCAGACCCCCTGTCACCCCTTAACAAACCCCGTCTGATCTCTTATGAATAAGGAGGGGCCGCCAGGACAGCTGCCAGGATTTTAACATCTAAGTTTAATAAGGAAATGGGTCTATGAGAACCCACCTCCAAGGGATCTTTTCCTGGCTTTGGGAGAACGACAGTGACAGACCGGTTAGAGTCCTCAGCCAGGCTGTCAGTGAACAAAAGGTCTGCATAATATTTCTGCAACGGGAACAAGACTGAAAATTTCAATATCTTGTAAAATTCGGAGCCTAGCCCATCATAGCCCGCTGCCTTGCCCAATTTAAGCTTGGAAATAACAGCACAGATTTCCCCCTCAGTGATAGGGCTGTTCAATGCAGTAATCTGATCTACAGTTAGCGAGGGCCATGAGATCCCCTGAAAGAGGGACTCAGCAACATCAGCTGCCATAGGCTTAGAGCCATAAAGAGACATAATAGTCCTGAAATCTACGGGCAATGTCAGGTGAGGTATTCAAGTGGACTCCCTGGCTATCCCTAATCCCTGTTACGGCTGCCCGTTGCCCCCTAGGCCGAATAAGGTGGGTCATCAGTCTACCTGCCCTGTTCCCTTGTTTATATAAGTGATACTGATAGTAACGGAGCGATTTAGATGCCCTTTGGTGTAGTAAACCATTAAGAGCAGCCCTAGCCCTGTCAGCCACCGCCTTGGACTCCCCCGTCATGGAGGTCATATGTTGTTGTTGAGCTTGTTTAAGAACAGCAGTTAACCTCAGAATTTCAGCATTGCATTTTTTATTTGCTCTAGCCACATTTATTTATTTATTTTATTTAACTTCTTTTACTATACCGACACTCAAGACCAGGTCTTATCGTACCGGTTTACATTAAAACATGGGGAAACCAATTAACGTATAAGTAGAAATGAGAAGTTACATTAAAACAGGGAGAGTAATAACATGGATGTCGGAAGATAGGACAGAATTAAACAATAACAGAAATGGGAGATCAATAATAGCCACATACGCTATTATTATCAATAGTATGTGGCTATTATTATCAATAATAGCCACATACGCTATTATTGCACCTCGCATCACAACCTTACCAGCCTCCCACACAGTCGCGATGCTCATATCTGGGGTCGCGTTATGTTTTAGGTATTCCAGCCATTGATTTTGTAAATAAGTCTGGAATACTTTGTCCAGATATAAATCGAGACGCATGCGCCAGGAGAATGGAGGGCGAGCCCTGGATCCACATTGTATTGTTGCCGTCACAGGAACGTGATCAGAGATAGAAATAGTACCAATAGTGGCCTCTGTCACCCTCGGGAAACATGGGTAGAAATCCCTTGTGTGTCGGGGAAGACTATAGTGATAGGGGTATACTACCGTCCACCTGGTCAAGATGCTGAGACGGACAGTGAAATGCTAAGAGAAATTAGGGAAGCTAACCAAATTGGTAGTGCAGTAATAATGGGAGACTTCAATTACCCCAATATTGACTGGGTAAATGTATCATCGGGTCACGCTAGAGAGATAATGTTCCTGGATGGAATAAATGATAGCTTTATGGAGCAATTGGTTCAGGAACCGACAAGAGAGGGAGCATTTTTAGATCTAATTCTCAGTGGAGCACAGGACTTGGTGAGAGAGGTAACGGTGGTGGGGCTGCTTGGCAATAGTGATCATAATATGATCAAATTTGATTTAATGACTGGAAAAGGAACAGTGTGCAAATCCAAGGCTCTCGTGCCAAACTTTCAAAAGGGAAACTTTGATAAAATGAGAAAAATTGTTAGAAAAAAACTGAAAGGAGCAGCTACAAAAGTAAAAAATGTCCAAGAGGCATGGTCATTGTTAAAAAATACCATTCTAGAAGCACAGTCCAGATGTATTCCACACATTAAGAAAGGTGGAAAGGCGGCAAAACGATTACCGGCATGGTTAAAAGGGGAGGTGAAAGAAGCTATTTTAGCCAAAAGATCTTCATTCAAAAATTGGAAGAAGGATCCAACAGAAGAAAATAGGATAAAGCTTAAACATTGGCAAGTTAAATGTAAGACATTGATAAGACAGGCTAAGAGAGAATTTGAAAAGAAATTGGCTGTAGAGGCAAAACTCACAGTAAAAACTTTTTAAAATATATCCGAAGCAAAAAGCCTGTGAAGGAGTCAGTTGGACCGTTAGATGATCGAGGGGTTAAAGGGGCACTTAGAGAAGATAAGGCTATCGCGGAAAGATAAATGATTTCTTTGCTTCGGTGTTTACTGAAGAGGATGTTGGGGAGGTACCCGTAATGGAGAAGGTTTTCATGGGCAATGATTCAGATGGACTGAATCAAATCACGGAGAACCTAGAAGATGTGGTAGGCCTGATTGACAAACTGAAGAGTAGTAAATCACCCGGACCGGATGGTATACACCCCAGAGTTCTGAAGGAACTAAAAAATGAAATTTCAGACCTATTAGTAAAACTTTGTAACTTATCATTAAAATCATCCATTGTACCTGAAGACTGGAGGATAGCAAATGTAACCCCAATATTTAAAAAGGGCTCCAGGGGCGATCCGGGAAACTACAGACCAGTTAGCCTGACTTCAGTGCCAGGAAAAATAGTGGAAAGTGTTCTAAACATCAAAATCACAGAACATATAGAAAGACATGGTTTAATGGAAACAAAGTCAGCATGGCTTTACCCAGGGCAATCTTGCCTCACAAATCTGCTTCACTTTTTTGAAGGAGTTAATAAACATGTGGATAAAGGTGAGCCGGTAGATATAGTATACTTGGATTTTCAGAAGGCGTTTGACAAAGTTCCTCATGAGAGGCTTCTAGGAAAAGTAAAAAGTCATGGGATAGGTGGCGATGTCCTTTCATGGATTGCAAACTGGCTAAAAGACAGGAAACAGAGAGTAGGATTAAATGGGCAATTTTCTCAGTGGAAGGGAGTGGACAGTGGAGTGCCTCAGGGATCTGTATTGGGACCCTTACTTTTCAATATATTTATAAATGTTTTGGAAAGAAATACGACGAGTGAGATAATCAAATTTGCAGATGACACAAAATTATTCATAGTAGTTAAATCACAAGCAGATTGTGATAAATTGCAGGAAGACCTTGTGAGACTGGAAAATTGGGCATCCAAATGGCAGATGAAATTTAATGTGGATAAGTGCAAGGTGATGCATATAGGGAAAAATAACCCTTGCTGTAATTACACAATGTTGGGTTCCATATTAGGTGCTACAACCCAAGAAAGAGATCTAGGTGTCATAGTGGATAACACATTGAAATCGTCGGTACAGTGTGCTGCGGCAGTCAAAAAAGCAAACAGAATGTTGGGAATTATTAGAAAAGGAATGATGAATAAAACGGAAAATGTCATAATGCCTCTGTATAACTCCATGGTGAGACCGCACCTTGAATACTGTGTACAATTCTGGTCGCCGCATCTCAAAAAAGATATAATTGCGATGGAGAAGGTACAGAGAAGGGCTACCAAAATGATAAGGGGAATGGAACAGCTCCCCTATGCGGAAAGACTAAAGAGGTTAGGACTTTTCAGCTTGGAGAAGAGACGACTGAGGCGTAAATCCATGGATAAAGGTAGGGGGGGGTTTAGATAGGGCCAGGGGGGTGGGTTAGGTAGGGGAAGGGAGGGGAAGGTGAGGAGAGGGCGAAAGAAAGTTCCCTCCTAGGCCGTTCCGATTTCGGAGCGGCCTCGGAGGGAACGGTGACAGGCTGCGCGGCTCGGCGTGCGCAAGGCTGCCCAAAATCGGCAGCCTTGCGCGCGCCGATCCCGGATTTTATAAGATACGCGCGTATCTTATAAAATCCAGCGTACTTTTGTTTGCGCCTGGTGCGCGAACAAAAGTACACGATCGCGTATTTTTTTAAGATCTACCTCTATGTGAATTCTTCTTCATGGAAAAATAAGACATCCCCTGAAAATAAGGCCTAGTGCATCTTTGGTAGCAAAAATTAATATAAGACACTGTCTTATTTTCGGGGAAACAGGGTAGTATACCGCATAAAACTGGGCATCTGAATGAGGCTTGTACCTTTTCTACCATTGTAGGCGTTCATGACTGGGAATCCATCTGATCTTGAAATCTTTTTACTTCTCTCTCTCTCTTTCCAGTTCAGCAGCTTGCAGAAGGAGATTGAAGAACGTAACACTGACATAGAAAAAATGAAAGTGGAGCATCAGAAGCTTCAGGGCATCATCAAATCTTTGGAAAAGGATATTCTGGGCCTGAAAAAAGAAATCCATGAACGAGATGAGACAATTCAGGACAAGGTGACGAGCAGCTTGTTTTATCATTTCAGTGCAGGAAACCAGGGCAAGAAGGGAAGTTACATTTACTTACAGCTCGATACTGTAACGTGCGGTTGAAGATTTCCCGTCTGTAATGTGCTGGGAGCGCACAATTCGGACGCGTAAGGCGATCCAGCGATACAGTCTCCAATTTCACGCGTCCTTAGCGCTTCTTAAAACAGACGCATAACCCTTTCCGCACGCAGCATGTATATGATATGTAAATGAACGAATTAGCTGTATAATGAAGGAATTAGCTATTCCCCTCTGATACTGTGACGCGCGCTCCGACTATCGCTTTTTTTCCCTGCCGATTTGCCGCACGTTTAACCTGTTAGTTTACCGCCTACCCCTACCCCTGCATTAGAGGCAGGAGTAAGGGTAAGCGGCAAACTTTCCCCCAGCCCCCGCTCACCTGCCCTGGTCGCGTCCATGGGTGCCGGTCTCCGGTGTAGCCCCAGTCCTCTCCCTCCTCCCGAAGCAAAAAAAAAGCGAAAAAAAAAAATCCAATGCGGCCCCACTTCGGCAGCTCCCCTTCGGCAGCCCCCCTTCGGCGGAGACGGCAGTGTAAAGCGAGACGGACCACGGCGGAGACGGCACTGTAAAGCGAGACAGACCGCGGCGCAAGGAGAGGAGGAGAGAGAAGACGCAACTTACTCCAGCCAGCCCTCCTCCGGACAGCGGCTCCTCTGCCTCCCAGCTGCCGGCGAAGATAGACGCCCGAACGGGTAGGCCCCTCGTGCAATTTGACCTCAAGGCGTGACGTCGCATGAAATTGCACGAGGGGCCTACCCGTTCAGGCGTCTATCTTCGCCGGCAGCTGGGAGGCAGAGGAGCCGCTGTCCGGAGGAGGGCTGGCTGGAGTAAGTTGCGTCTTCTCTCTCCTCCTCTCCTTGCGCCGCGGTCTGTCTCGCTTTACAGTGCCGTCTCCGCCGAAGGTCCGTCTCGCTTTACACTGCCGTCTCCGCCATAGGGGAGCTGCCGAAGGGGAGCTGCTGAAGTGGGGGCTGGCTGGAGTAAGTTGCGTCTTCTCTCCTTGCGCCGCAGCCCCCCCCCCCCCCTCCGGACATCGGCGACGACCGCGGCTCCAGCCTCCAGCTGTCAGACAGACGCATCGCACGTGGGAAAGCGGCCCCTATGCGTGCAATTGGCTTCTCAAGACGTGACGTCACATGCCGTGACGCCAAACGTCGTGACGTCACGTCTTGAGCAGCCAATTGCACGCATAGGGGCCGCTTTCCCACGTGCGATGCGTCTGTCTGACAGCTGGAGGCTGGAGCTGTGGTCATCGCCGATGTCCGGAGGGGGGGGCTGCAAAAGTAAGTCGCTTCGTCGCTTTAAACTGCCCCCCCCCCCCTCCTCCCGGAGCAAGGCTGCTTTTTGCGCCCTGCTTCGGGAGGAGAGGAGAAGGGACTAGCAGGCCCGAGCCTAGGATTGCCCTTCTCTCCCCTCGCTCTCTTGCTACTTTTTCGGGTTTTTTTTTTTGCTTCGGGAGGAGGGGACAGGACTGGGGCTGCACCGGAGACCGGACGCGGCCAGGACAGGTGAGCGGGGGCTGGGGGAAAGTTTGCCGAGCATCGGAGAACATAACTGTCCACTTCCTGGTATCTGTCATTTCAAATGTCATTTGAAATGACAGATACCAGCGCGGCCGTGAAGCGTTAGGCCCGCGCACCCAGGATACTGTATAGGCGCTCTATACAGTAAAATGGGTTGCGCGGGCCTAATGCTTGCCTAACGCTTCGCAGCCGCGGCATGCATTTGCATGCAATTTGAAGAGAGTATCGAGCGGTAGGTGACGAGAACTGTGCGTGCGGGGAACGAGGGTGCGCCTGGCACTGCCGCACTGTTTCTACCGCGGCCTTAGAGTATCGATCAGTTAATTTGTGATGAATAAAGCATGAATGTGGTGAAGGTCGACATTTGTGGCACACGATCGAGGAGAAGGAATGGGAAATCCTGTGGGGAACAAGAAAACAGAGCAGTGAAAGAAGATGGTTTGGAATGAAGATCTGTTCAACTTGGAGTGAAAATAGGGAGCAGAGAAGAGAGTAAGGAAAGGAAGCGGGAAATGAGAACTTGTGTGGGGAATTGACCTATTGAAAAGCAAGATGCTCAATTTTAGCAGCAATATTCCTTTCTTCTCCTGAATTTAACTGGTAAAGCTAACTTTACACTGGCTGCGATGGGATTCTGCAATGGAGGCAGTGCCAGGTCAGCTGCCTCATTTCCATCCTTAAGCACTTGCTGGTGAGAGCTTTTCTCTGATTCTCTGCCAATCAGGCCTTGGGAGCTTCTCTTATTACTCATTCCTTTAGTTGATTTTTTTTTTAATTTTCTCTTTATTGAAATTTCAAAATTAAACATATGCATTAAATACATGCCATATATTCCAGATAGAATTGTAAACAAAATCATACAGAAACATATAAAGAAATATGCATAGGCTATTAAGAAAATCAATTAAAGTAATCAAAGTAGATATATAATGTTATGCAAAAATATTCTCCTTATTCTACCTGATTTTACTATGCAATCAGGGGAGAAAAAAATTGAACTATAAGGGGGTAATTTTCAAAACGGTTTACACATGTAAATATGACTACTATTGTAACAATTTTCAAAAGCCATTTACCTGCGTAAAGCGCACTTATGCAGGTAAATCCTATGGACAATTCAATGTTATATATAGTTGCAATTTTCAAAAGCCCACTTACATGCATAAAGTGCATTTACACATGTAAAACCCATTTTTAAGCATGTAAATGCTTTTGAAAATCAGGCCCTAAGAGCAGAATTACTAATTCCTATGCAAAGAGATTAATGGGATTCCTAATTTATACTGGTACAACTAGACAGCTCTGGTCTGGATACACTTCTAGAATTTAAGAAAGTTTCCAATTGATCTGGCTCCATGAACACATATCTATTATTTTCAAAATTAAGTACACATTTATAAGGAAATGTTATCATTATCTTTGCACCAATTTGGCACGCTCTAGGACATAGAGTGAGAAATGTATTTCTTTGTTGTTGAGTTATTTTTATAATATCTGGAAAAATCCATATTTTCCTACCTAAATAAAGCTTGTTTCTTTTTTGAAAGAAACTCTTCAATATCATGTCCCTTTCCTCAGGTGTTGCAAATTTCACAAGCAGTACCCCTCTCTTCTCAATTTGTTCCTCTTGTGTCGTTTCAAGAAATCCTGTCAGGTCTTCTAATGGTGATGGTGACTCCGGAAGTCTCCCTTGATCTTCACTGTCCCCCGTCACTCCACCACTTTTTTGCTCCGGCCCAGGTGGAAAATAGGCTTTTAGAATTTTAGGCATTTCACCACTGGCAATAGATAATATTTCTTGAAAGAACTTCTTAGGTTGTTCTCTGGGAGATACAAATTTGCATTTTGGGAAATTAATTATTCTTAGGTTGTTATATCTAAGATTATTTTCCAGAGATTCCATTCTTTTCTCTAGCCTAGAGTCTCCTTGAATTAAACCCGTTTGTAGTTGATTTGTACGTCCATCTCTTGTATTTTAGTTGAATTCACTAGTACAACAGAATTAACTGTGTTAAATTGATCGTGAAAGCCTTTTATCATCACCATTAGAGAAATAATAGCATTTTCAAGAGTGGATATTCCGTTCCACAAAGGGTCCAAAGTAACATTTTCAGGTTTATTTAAAAGTTAATCTCTATAGGATTTACCGTTGTACCTCGCATCAATTCCACAGATCCAGGCTGTTCCGTCTGGCTCCTTCCCGCGGTGGTAGTCAATGGTAGAGAACTGCCTCCCCCGCTCAACATGCCGATGTTCAACTCTCTCAGGGCGATTAAGTCCTTTCGCCTTGAGTCTGCCCCGTTGCGCCTGCTGAAAAGCTTGCCTCGACCGTTTCCTCTGTATGCTGCATCACCAGCAGCAAGAGTTCCACTGGGTCCAGAGCGCCTACTCGGGCAGGATGGGAAGGGGTAGCCGGCGCTCCAGGGCTCAAAGATAACTCGTCGAGGAACACCGGGTCTGCTCCCCCCCTGGTGTCCTAGCCTACTCTCCTGGAGATTCACCCACTGCGCTGAAGAATTCTCGGATTCTCGTTTCAACTGGGGTAGGTTTAAGGGGGGTTGAGGTTCCCTCCCTTACCTTCCCCTTTCTTTTGGTGTAGGGCATAGCTATTTAAAGGCAATAGGAAGACGACAAACGATTCAAAACCAGGAGCTCAAACAAACTTGTCCTCTCTTACCGACACCATTTTGTTCTCCCTCCTTTAGTTGATTTTTGTACTTTCATACTAGCAGTGTGTTCATGACGAGCCAAGACATGGCTGGCTGAGAATGTAATGGATAGGACCTTAAGCCCAGAGCCTGTGTAATTTACTCTGTTTTATGATTGATGTTGTGAATTGCTGTGGACAAATATTAGAATAGCAGATTAAAAATAAAAGTGGATTTGTAATCCTTCAGGAAATCCTGATTAGGGCAAGACTTAGTGATCCAGGAAAAAGCTTGAGTATATGCAATCTCTATACTACCTGTCCACCCAGTAAAACCCTTATGCAAAAATTCAGCTAAGAAGCAAAGCCAAGGCAAGCCATGATCCAGAAGAGAATTAATCAAGAAGTCTAAATGGAAGGTTGAGGACAAAAGAGACTGCTTCTATTAGTAAATGGTTTAGGGATGTGAATCGTGTCCTCGATCGTCTTAACGATCGATTTCGGCTGGGAGGGGGAGGGAATCGTATTGTTGCCGTTTGGGGGGGTAAAATATCGTGAAAAATCGTGAAAAATCGAAAAATCGAAAAATCGCAAAACTGGCACATTAAAACCCCCTAAAACCCACCCCCGACCCTTTAAATTAAATCCCCCACCCTCCCGAACCCCCCCAAATGACTTAAATAACCTGCGGGTCCAGCGGCAGTCCGGAACGGCAGCGGTCCGGAACGGGCTCCTGCTCCTGAATCTTGTTGTCTTCAGCCGGCGCCATTTTCCAAAATGGCGCCGAAAAATGGCAGCGGCCATAGACGAACACGATTGGACGGCAGGAGGTCCTTCCGGACCCCCGCTGGACTTTTGGCAAGTCTCGTGGGGGTCAGGAGGCCACCCACAAGCTGGCCAAAAGTTCCTGGAGGTCCAGCGGGGGTCAGGGAGCGATTTCCCGCCGCGAATCATTTTCGTACGGAAAATGGCGCCGGCAGGAGATCGACTGCAGGAGGTCGTTCAGCGAGGGTTCCGGCGCCTCGCTGAACAACCTCCTGCAGTCGATCTCCTGCCGGCGCCATTTTCCGTACGAAAACGATTCGCGGCGGGAAATCGCTCCCTGACCCCCGCTGGACCTCCAGGAACTTTTGGCCAGCTTGTGGGGGGCCTCCTGACCCCCACGAGACTTGCCAAAAGTCCAGCGGGGGTCCGGAAGGACCTCCTGCCGTCCAATCGTGTTCGTCTATGGCCGCCGCCATTTTTCGGCGCCATTTTGGAAAATGGCGCCGGCTGAAGACAACAAGATTCAGGAGCAGGAGCCCGTTCCGGACCGCTGCCATTCCGGACCGCCGCTGGACCCGCAGGTTATTTAAGTCATTTGGGGGGGGTTCGGGAGGGTGGGGGATTTAATTTAAAGGGTCGGGGGTGGGTTTTAGGGGGTTTTAGTGTGCCGGCTCACGATTCTAACGATTTATAACGATAAATCGTTAGAATCTCTATTGTATTGTGTTCCATAACGGTTTAAGACGATATTAAAATTATCGGACGATAATTTTAATCGTCCTAAAACGATTCACATCCCTAAAATGGTTTACCTCCAGCAATCCATGAACTGAGACTCAGGAGCTCTGTCTGCCTTTAGGATACTGTGATGGAACAGGAAGCAATTCTGAGAATGTGAGATGAGGCAGTGGTGCAGGGAAGCAGGTTATAGATTTGTTAGGAACTGGGCAATATTTTGGAAAAGGGGGAGACTATTCCGAAAGGATGGGATCTACTTTAACCAGGGTTGAACCAGGCTATTGATGCTAACATTTTGTTGGAAATGTGGAGCCTTAGGTCAAGGCAGAGTTGACGCAACCTGCAGAGAGGAGCCCTGCAGGTCCCCACTGTTGGCATGCAGAATTGGTGGGTGCAGAGGCCCAACAGGAACTTTACAAATACCAGTCCTCGTTCCCCTTAGGTAGAGCCCTCGGGTGCTGGGATTGGCTGGACTTAGGCGCGGGCCTCTGTGGAGGTAAAGATCCTTGCTGGGTAGATGAAGCTGGCCAGGACAGCAAGAACAGAAATGGGTCAGGCCACAATCTGGACAGGTGACAAGCTGCAGGGTTGGGACAAAGTAGAGGTTGAAGGCAGGCGGAGGTCAGGCAAAGTCAGGTTCTGGTCCAAGGTCAAATCAGAAGATCAGTCCAAGAAGACAAACAACAAGGAGGAAGACAGGGGCCTTAGGAACACAGAGGAGCCCTGAAGACAGACAAGAGGGACAATGCTCATAGATGAAGGGAACCAGAGAGATGACCAGAACACAGGAAAAAGGAAGGCAGCCACGGACTCAGGAACCACAGTGAGGACAGGATGCAGGATCAAGAAACAGGAATGCATGCAAAGCACTACTCCAGGAGGAGTCAACATATTGCCAAGGCACTGGAGGAGCATCTGGAGCAGCCTTATATCGATCCAGCTTGTGATGTTGTCAGAGGGCGCCGCCTCACCATTCCCGCAACTGGCTCTTTAAATATGGAGGAATCGGCTGTGCGTGCACTTACAGAGGCGGAGGAGATAGCTTCCGGGAGGATTACCCAGGCCCTGATATCCCCGCGGCATCCTGCCACACCGAGAAGAGGATGGCTGAAGCAGTGCGCCATGGCTTTTTACCATGCTCCAAGAAGTAGGCCATGCAGGGGCCGTCATGAGCAGCCGGGGAAATGCGGTGTTGAGAGACCACGAAGCCGGGGCTGGCCAGCAGGTAAGGGCGGCGGGATGGGGAATGAGCCCGCAGTCTGCCAAACGTAACAGTACCTCCTCCTCTAAACCACCTCCCTGAAGGTCTAGGTTTCCTGAGATGCTTTGCATGGAATTCTCCCAGGAGATTCTTATCTAGAATATTGGAAGCGGGCTCCCAGGTGTTCTCTTGTGGGCCATAGCCCTCCCAGGAGTTAAGGTACTCCCATTTCTTGCCCCATCAACCTGATAGAAGGTATTGTCCTCAGAGGAAATTTCTTGTAGTTTGGGCGGTTTCCTTGAGGACAATGAGAGAACTAGTGGTTTCAGGAAGGAGACGTGGAAGACATTGTGGACTCCCAAGGAAGTAGGCAGATGTAGTTGATAGGTCATGAGACCAGTTTGCCCGAGGATGGGGAAAGACCCAATGTATCTGGGAGCGAGGTACATAGATGGTAATTGGAGCTGAGTGTGGTGGTTGCTAAGCCAGACCTTGTCCCCAGGCTTGAATTATTTGTTTGTTTATTAACATTTCTTAATTGCTTCACGCACATGCTCTGAGTGATTTACAAGATAAATCACAAACAAAAAAGCCCCTAAGTGCTTAAAATCCAGGGACAACCTGAAATCATAAAGACAACAAAACAATGTCCCCAGTTATTTAAGTCAACTTATTCCTGAGCATGTAAAGAAAATAATTATTTATATTTCTAGGACCACCAAACTTTCAGCTAATACCCCAGTAGTATGCTGAAAATTATTAGGTCCACTTTTATATTTTTTTAAAACAATTTTTATGCAAATAAAATTGTCCACATCCTAATGATTCATTATAAGCTCAGAACTGACTCTAAGCAAACGTATCAAGTAAGCAGAGTATTCAAGAATGTTTTGTTTGTTGTTACAAGTGGAGACCTGTATCCACTAGGGATGTGAATCGTTTTTCAACGATTAAAATTATCGTCCGATAATGTTTATATCGTCTTAAATCGTTATAGAACACGATACAATAGAAATTCTAACGATTTATCGTTAAAAATCGTTAAATCGTGTTAGTGCGCACTAACTCGAGTTAGTGTGCACTAACTCCCCGTTAGTGCGCACTAACTCGATTTAGTGCGCACTAACTGAAAATGATACAAATAAACACTTTCCAGGTCACTGAAGGTCAGTTAGGAATGAATATGTGTTCCTATTGGCTGGCTGCCCTCTTATCTATTGATATTACCAAGGTTACCACTGAGGTGATGGTTGGGGGGATGGGAAATGGAACTGGAAACTAACGAACACCAACAGAAAATGAAACAAAGTGTTCACACTTCCCAGGTCAGTAAAGGTCACTTAGGAATGAATATGTATGTATGTATTCCTATTGGCTGGCTGTGCTCTTATCTATTGATGTTACCAATATGGTTGGGGGGATGTGAAATGGAAACAGTTGGAAGCTTGACAAAAAAAGTAATGTAATGATCAGCACTCACGTGACTAGAACTTGTTTGTTTATTATTTTTGTTAGCAGGCACCTGAAATGCTAGTGCATGTTGAATTTGCCAATCACTGTGCATTTTAGAAAGGTGGTCCTGGCTGGAACTGTACACAGTTCAAATATATGTAATTGATTGTTGGTAAGTGTATTTTTTAAGTAGCCACACTGGCACCAGTATGTTTACTTTTCCTCCTACTTAACTCACTAGCTCAGCTTTGTAAGAAGGGCTTCTCTGCTTGTGTGTTGTTTTTGTTTGGTGTGAGGAGAGCAGAAACATCAGATCTTTATTCAATCTACTACAGTCATCTCTTACAGTGCCCTATCCCTATTAATACCAGGAGTGTTGTGATCTTCCTGCACACAGTGCCCTAACCCTGATACCAGTCTGAGACAGCTCCCTCCCTGCATTACTAGTGAGAGGCTGGCTTCACAGACAGGGGGGAGCTGCCTGACCCTCACTCCTGACTTCCCCCATGTCCCAGCTAGTGAATGGTGTGTGGGTGAGGGGGGGGGGAGGATGGTGAAGTCTGAGACAGCTCCCTCCCTGCATTACTAGTGAGAGGCTGGCTTCACAGACAGGGGGGAGCTGCCTGACCCTCACTCCTGACTTCCCCCATGTCCCAGCTAGTGAATGGTGTGTGGGTGAGGGGGGGGGGGAGGATGGTGAAGTCTGAGACAGCTCCCTCCCTGCATTACTAGTGAGAGGCTGGCTTCACAGACAGGGGGGAGCTGCCTGCCCCTCACTCCTGACTTCCCCCATGTCCCAGCTAGTGAATGGTGTGTGGGTGAGGGGGGGTGGGGGGTGGATGGTGAAGTCTGAGACAGCTCCCTCCCTGCATTACTAGTGAGAGGCTGGCTTCACAGACAGGGGGGAGCTGCCTGACCCTCACTCCTGACTTCCCCCATGTCCCAGCTAGTGAATGGTGTGTGGGTAAGGGGGGGGGGGAGGATGGTGAAGTCTGAGACAGCTCCCTCCCTGCATTACTAGTGAGAGGCTGGCTTCACAGACAGGGGGGAGCTGCCTGACCCTCACTCCTCCGGGGTATTGTGATCTTCCTGCACACAGTGCCCTATCCCTGATACCAGGGGTGTTGTGATCTTCCTGCATGCAGTGCCCTATCCCTATTAATACCAGGAGTGTTGTGATCTTCCTGCATGCAGTGCCCTATCCCTATTAATACCAGGAGTGTTGTGATCTTCCTGCATGAAGTGCCCTATCCCTGATATCGGGATGTGTGCAAGAAGATCACAACACCCCCGGTATCAGGAATAGGGCACTGTGTGCAGGAAGATCACAACACCCCCAGTATCAGGAATAGGGCACTGTGTGCAGGAAGATCACAACACCCCTGGTATTAGGGATAGGGCACTGTGTGCAGGAAGATCACAATACCCCTGGTATCAGGGTTAGGGCACAAGTTCTAGTCACATTGACTGATCACATTACTTGTTTTGTCAAGCTACCAACTGTTTCCATTTCCCATCCCCCATATACTGTCAGTAGGAAACTTGGTAACATGAATAAATAAGAGGGCAGCCAATAGGAATACATATTCATTCCTAAACTGACCTTAACTGACCTGAAAAGTGTCAAATTGTATCATTTTCAGTTAGTGCGCACTAACTCCCAGTTAGTGCGCACTAACTCCCGTTAGTGCGCACTAACTCGAGTTAGTGCGCACTAATCGGAAAAAAACGATTTTTAACGATTTTTTAACTAAAAAATCGTGCCTAAGACGATTTTCTTGCCCTGCCACACGATTTCTATCGTTAAGACGATATGGAAAACGATTCACATCCCTAGTATCCACAAGTGGACTGTAAGGAGTATTATTGATTTCTGCTGCATTATATGACCACTGTGATGGTTTAATCCAGGAACTATTCACGAGAATATGATTGACTGTGCAAGCGATAAGATCTAATATTGTTAATATCTGTTTCGTAATCAAGAGTCCATGAACGTACAATTAAGCCCCTGAGGCAGCCGTAGTACACGGCGAGACTCGGCCAGAGTCGGGCTATATCATTCTTTTACGTCTCCACATCAATAAAGGAATTGAAAAAGACCAAAGGTATCTATCTCCTTTGTTTTTCCTGTATACCGAACTCTCACCATCCTTGAATGCCACTGTTGTTGGCCCCAAGTAAAGAAAGATCGGAAGATAAGCTTGAAATTGTAGATTAAACTTGATTTTTTTCTACAGGCAAAGCACAAAGCGGGCTTAACTCTTTGCGGCGCTTGGCTAATTTTTTTTTTTTATTATTATCTGTTTCTTTCTTTTACAAGCTTAAACATCAAGAAAACATTACTTGAGTAGAAATACAGGTAGTACAAGAAGAAAAGTTTCTCCAATCAAACATATTACAGGAAATAACATTTTTATCATACCTGTCTAACAAGCCCTCAATTAAGATCCATGATTACACAATTTCAGGAATATATAATATATATTTAACCAGGAAATTGTAGCTATAGGACAGTTACATTATTCTTGGGAGATCTAATTCCCATCATAAGAGCTCTGTTATGCATGATCTGGTGAAGAACTAACACTAGTCTACCCTTACTCACTAAGAATTGTGTTAACTGCGAGGGTGAGTAAATATATACGTATTGGGTCAGATAAGATAAGATAAGCGCGTACTCCCTGAAAACCTGCCCCAACCTCCCTCTGCGTGTGCCGAGCCTATGTTAAATAGGCTCGGCGGCGCGCACAAGCCCCAGGACACGCATAAGTCCCGGGGCTTTCCTGAGGGTGTGTCGGGGGCGTGTCGTGGTGGCGCATCGCCCGGGGGCGGGGCCGCGGGTGTGGTTCCGGCCCGGGGATGTTTTGGGGGTGTGACCAAGGCCTCCGAAACCGCTCCTGGGCCGGGGAATTGCACGCCGGCTGGCCGGCGCGCATGAGTTATGCCTGCCTCAGCCAGGCGTAATTTTTCTAACAAAGGTAGGGGGGGTTTAGATAGGGCTGGGGGTGGGTTAGGTAGGGGAAGGGAGGGGAAAGTGCGGGGGGGTGGAAGGAAAGTTCCCTCTGAGGCCGCTCTGATTTCGTAGCGGCCTTGGAGGGAACGGAGGCAAGCTGCGCGGCTCGGCGCACGCAGGCTGCCAATTTTGGGCAGCCTTGCGCGTGCTGAGCCCGGATTTTAAAGGATAAGCGCGGCTACGCACGTATCTATTAAAATCCGGCGTACTTTTTTTTGCGCCTGGTGAGCGAACAAAAGTACATGCAGGTGTAGTTTTTACAAATCTACCCCATTATCTCTATGTTTTACTAAACATTTACATGGGAATTTCAGAATAACATAAGAACATAAGAACATGCTATACTGGGTCAGACCAAGGGTCCATCAAGCCTAGCATCCTGTTTCCAACAGTGGTCAATCCAGGCCAAAAGAACCTGGCAAGTACCCAAAAACTAAGCTTACTCCATGCTACTGTTGCTAGTAATAGCAGTGGCTATTTTCTAAGTCAACTTAATTAATAGCAGGTAATGGACTTCTCCTCCAAGAACTTATCCTATCCTTTTTTAAACACAGCTACACTAATTGCACTAACCACATCCTCTGGCAAAATTTCCAGAGTTTAATTGTGCATTGAGTGAAAAAGAACTTTCTCCGATTAGTTTTAAATGTGCCACATGCTAACTTCATGGAGTGCTCCCTACTCTTTCTATTATCCGAAAGAGTAAATAACCGATTCACATCTACCCGTTCTAGACCTCTCATGATTTTAAACACCTCTGTCATATCCCCCCTCAGCCATCTCTTCTCCAAACTAAAAAGTCCTAACCTCTTTAGTCTTTCCTCATAGGGAAGCTGTTCCATTCCCATTATCATTTTGGTCGCCATTCTCTGTACCTTCTCCATTGCACCTAATTCTTTTTTGAGATGTGGCGACCAGAATTGTACACAGTATCCAAGGTGCAGTTTCACCATGGAGCGATACAGAGGCATTATGACATTTTCCATTTTATTCACCATTCCCTTTCTAATAATTTCCAACATTCTGTTTGCTTTTTTGACTGCCGCAGCACACTGAACCTATGATTTCAATATGTTATCCACTATGACACATAGATCTCTTTCTTGGGTGGTAGCTCCTAATATGGAACCTGATATCCCTAATTCTACTGCTTGAGGTTTTAACAATAAGAATTGTCTTCTACACTTTTGGGATTGTCGAGATAAATCTGGAAACATCTGAACTTTACAGCCCAAAAATTCTTCTGTTCATGAAATATTTTCTGAATTCCCAGTCTTTGTCAGATTCTAACATGAAAGTCACCAGTAATGTTGATGGTTTTGCCAGGTTGATCTCGGACTCTTCCAATATCTCAGAAACATTTAAGCTTGGTACTTAAGCCTGTTGTAGTTCCTGCATTAAGATATTCTCATTGTTTTCTTGTCCGGAGAATTTCTTCAATGGAGGCAGGCCCCTTTGTGCACCCCTTCGTGAAGCCCCGGAGAGAAGCCACAGACATTCCTCGCCGCAATCTCTCGCTGCAATCTTAATTCCTCACAATTTATCATATTGGCATTCGCTTCAGACCTCATCAAACGCACTACTATCTCTGCAGTCACCACGTCCAGCAATCACGTAAGCAACCCAACTTAGACTCTAAGAACATAAGAAATTGCCATGCTGGGTCAGACCAAGGGTCCATCAAGCCCAGCATCCTGTTTCCAACAGAGGCCAAAACCAGGCCACAAGACCCTGGCAATTACCCAAACACTAAGAAGAACCCATGCTACTGATGCAATTAATAGCAGTGGCTATTCCCTAAGTATAATTGATTAATAGCTATTAATGGACTTCTCCTCCAAGAACTTATCCAACCTTTTTTGAACCCAGCTACACAAACTGCACTAACCACATCCTCTGGCAACAAATTCCAGAGCTTTATTGTGCATTGAGTGAAAAAGAAATTTCTTCGATTAGTCTTAAATGTGTTACTTGCTATCTTCATGGAATGCCCCCTAGTCCTTCTATTATTCAAAAGTGTAAATAACTGAGTCACATCTACTCGTTCAAGACTTCACATGATCTTAAAGACCTCTATCATATCCTTTTTTAAACACAGCTATAATAACTGCACTAACCACATCCTCTGGCAACAAATTCCAGAGTTTAATTGTGCGTTGAGTAAAAAAAGAACTTTCTCCGATTAGTTTTAAATGTGCCCCATGCTAACTTCATGGAGTGCCCCCTAGTCTTTCTACTATCCGAAAGAGTAAATAACCGATTCACATCTACCCGTTCTAGACCTCTCATGATTTTAAACACCTCTATCATATCCCCCCTCAGTCGTCTCTTCTCCAAGCTGAACAGCCCTAACCTCTTCAGCCTTTCCTCAAAGGGGAGCTGTTCCATCCCCTTTATCATTTTGGTTGCCCTTCTCTGTACCTTCTCCATCGCAACTATATCTTTTTTGAGATGAGGTGACAAGAATTGTACACAGTATTCAAGGTGTGGTCTCACCATGGAGCGATACAGAGGCATTATGACATTTTCCGTTCTATTAACCATTCCCTGCCTAATAATTCCTAACATTCTATTTGCTTTTTTGACTGCTGCAGCACACCGAGCTGACAATTTTAAAATATTATCCACTATGATGCCTAGATCTTTTTCCTGTGTGGTAGCTCCTAATATGGAACCTAACATCGTGTAACTACAGCAAGGGTTATTTTTCCCTATATGCAACACCCTGCACTTGTCCACATTAAATTTCATCTGCCATTTGGATGCCCAATCTTCCAGTCTCGCAAGGTCCTCCTGTAATGTATCACAGTCTGCTTGTGATTTAACTACTCTGAATAATTTTGTATCATCCGCAAATTTGATAACCTCACTCGTCGTATTCCTTTCCAGATCATTTATATATATATTGAAAAGCACCGGTCCAAGTACAGATCCCTGAGGCACTCCACTGTTTACCCTTTTCCACTGAGAAAATTGACCATTTAATCCTACTCTCTGATTCCTGTCTTTTAGCCAGTTTGTAATCCACAAAAGGACATCGCATCCTATCCCATGACTTTTTAGTTTTCGTAGAAGCCTCTCATGAGGGACCTTTTCAAACGCCTTCTGAAAATCCAAATACACTACATCTACCGGTTCACCTTTATCCACATGTTTTTAAACCCCTTCAAAAAAATGAAGCAGGACTTGGTGAGAGAGGTAACGGTGGTGGGGCCGCTTGGCAATAGCGATCATAATGTGATCAAATTTGATTTAATGACTGGAAGAGGAACAGTGTGCAAATCCAAGGCTCTCGTGCTAAACTTTCAAAAGGGAAACTTTGATAAAATGAGAAAAATTGTTAGAAAAAGGGGAGGTGAAAGAAGCTATTTTAGCCAAAAGATCTTCATTCAAAAATTGGAAAAAGGATCCAACAGAAGAAAATAGGATAAAGCATAAACGTTGGCAAGCTAAATGTAAGACATTGATAAGACAGGCTAAGAGAGAATTTGAAAAGAAGTTGGCTATAGAGGCAAAAACTCACAGTAAAAACATTTTAAAATATATCCGAAGCAGAAAGCCTGTGAAGAAGTCAGTTGGACCGTTAGATTACACGACCACACATTCATCCAGTCTACTGCACAGCTCATTCAAGATTTCTTCACGATAAATACTGGATCAGTCTCCTCCCCTGTTGTGGTATGGGACTGTTTCAAATCATACATTAGAGGCCACTTTATTTCCCATTCCTCCTATCTTAAAAGGAAGAGGGAAGCAGCCTGTTCCCAGCTGAGGGCGCAGATTTTAGATCTTATGAAACAGCATAGTTCAACTCGATCCAAAAAGACTTTGATTCAACTTACTAAAGTTAGAGATGACTTGCATAGGCTGGAACTGGACCGCATTTCGCATGCACTAAGTCTCTCTAGACAGACACATTTCGAGGGGGGAAATAGAGCTGGACGGGTTCTTGCCCAACAATTAAAAAAGCAGTCTTTTCAGAACCATATCCTTAAAATTAAAAACGGAAATGGGCAATTTGAAACAACCAATTCGGCTATTGCACAACAATTCTTTAAATTCTATCAAGATTTATATTCAGCTGAATCCCATATACAGACCTCAGATATTATTCAATACCTTCAAGCTCTCCCACTACCTCGCCTTACACCAGAAATGCGAGATAGCCTAAATGCGGAAATCACGACACTAGAGATTCTTAGTGTCATCAAATCCCTCAAATTGGGTAAAGCGCCGGGCCCCGATGGGCTAACCGCCAAATTCTATAAATCCTTTAGCCATACCATTGCGCCCATATCTACCACGTCATTTTAATTACCTCCGGGAAGGGGGGATGTTAAATCCAGACTCTAATATGGCGGGTATTACCATTATCACTAAACCTGGTAGGGACCCTGCGCTATGTGCATCTTACCGCCCAATTTCCTTAATCAATTTGGATCTCAAAATCCTTGCTAAACTCCTTGCTGATAGATTGAATAACTTTATAGCTCAAATTATCCACCCAGATCAGGCCGGTTTTATCCCTGGCCGTATGGCAAGTGATAATGTATGTAAAATTATTAACATCATATGGGGGACCACTCACCAACAGATGGATCATCTGCTACTGGCCATAGACGCAGAGAAGGCCTTTGACGTGGTCCACTGGCCCTTTTTATTTCACACCCTTCAAGCAATGGAATTTGGACCTTTCTTTCATAATTGGCTTCACGCTCTCTATCATAAACCCTCGGCTAGCCTGAAAATAAATGGCAGATACACTACCTCCTTCCCCGTTAGACGGGGTACAAGACAGGGGTGTCCCTTGTCACCCTTATTGTTTGCCATCTTTTTAGAACCCTTAGCCATAACCATCCGCATTAACCAGAAGGTACAGGGTTTTACTTTCCAGACCTATGAATCCAAAATATCTTTGTTTGCAGATGACATTATATTCACTGTGGGTCATCCAACCACATCTCTCCCCATGATAGAAGCAGATCTAGCGCATTTTAGCGCTCTGTCTGGCTTCATAATAAATTGGGACAAATCTGAGATTTTGAACATCTCTTGCTCAATGGATATGGTTCAATCTTTAAAGACTTCTCATGCTTTTAAATGGGCACCAGCTAAGCTTAAATATCTAGGGATCTATTTAAGTAACACTTTTTCAGATCTTTTCAAGCTTAATTATACTCCTTTGTTTAAAAAAATTGAATTAGACTTGGAGAAATGGCGCTCGCTCCCTCTTACGTGGATTGGGCAACTGGCGACCATCAAAATGAACATACTTCCCAAACTTCTCTACCTCTTTCAGACGCTTCCGGTGATGGTCTCTCGTACCATACTGCTCCAATGGCAAAGAAAGTTGCTGCGATTCTTGTGGAGACACCGGCCTCCAAGAGTGGCGCAAAAGATTCTATACCAGCCTAAGCTTGTGGGGGGCCTGGGCCTACCTAACTTGTCTTGGTACTATGCAGCGGCACAACTACGTCCTGTTCTCGACTGGCACTGCTCCACTAATATAAAATCTTGGGTGACCCTAGAACAGGAATGGATGGCTCCGATGCCCATAGCGTCTCTTCTTTGGCAACCCGTCAAGACGTGGCGGCCGGATATCGGACTGACACCATGTACACGACAAACCTATAATGTATGGAAGCAGTGGAAACATAAACTTGTAGGTAACACTGATTATTTTTCAATGTCTTTCCTATTTCATAATACTATGTTTCCAGCAGGCCTTCCCACTATGGCATATGATACTTGGAAATCCAAAGGTATCTATGGCTTCTGGCATATTCTGCAGCAGGGATCACTACTCTCCTTTTCAATGCTACAGGAGACATATCAGCTTCCTACAAGGGAGTTTCTCGCCTACATGCAGCTTCGTCATTTCATCCAGCATATACAAGCTGGGGGCCGCCTAGCTTCCTCCCGTTCACTATTCGAAGGCTACTGCGCATCCACTCGCCCAATTGGAGGCATAATATCCAAACTTTACCAGATTCTGGGATCGTGCCCGTTCATTAAACATTCTCATATGAAGGCCTGGGAACTTGATCTTCAGAGACCCATTTCCGAAGAGGAATGGTCGGCGATTTTTTCTAAAATCTCACGTGGAAATATATCCTCCCGGATTATTGAAGCCAACTACAAGATTCTTTATCGCTGGCATCTGACGCCAGTTCGTCTACATCAGTACTACCCTAGAATGCATCCCCATTGCTGGTGGAGTTGTTCTCAACCTGATACATTTATCCATATGTGGTGGGATTGCCCACATATCCAACCTCTTTGGTCCTATATCTCAACGTTATTATCGAGCCTTCTTCAAGTCCCTTGTGCTCTCTCTAAGGAACAGGCACTCATGTTCGGCACTAATGACGCCCTCGCGATATCGGAGCAGACTCTAATGCAACAAGTATGTACGGCTACGAAAATGGAGATAGCATACCACTGGAAGCGTCCTCAGCCGCCCACATCGGATGAACTTTTAAAACGTCTAGATGAGACATGTATTCTATATCATCTTACAGCTTTGAAATACCACCGCCTCTCAAAATTCCATCAAGTATGGGGACCTTATATCACCTGGAGGCCACTGATCTTTACACCAAGCTAAGGGACTACCTTTTCTCTCGTCTTTCTTGGCATGTAGATTCCTGCCTTTACGATGAACTTTGTCGGGGTGAAAAAGCATGGACTTGCATTATATCGATTGTTAGGCATGATGGGATTGGGGGGGGGGGGGAAGGGAGGGGACTGATTGCTTTCAAACATACTTGCTGTACTGCATTACACACACCTTACTGTATTGTTCATTCCTGGTTCTTATATTGCTTCCGGTTTGTGTGACATTTACTTCACCTGTAATAGTCTGTCTTTACAGCAATAAAAATCTTTAATTTAAAAAAAAAAAAAATCATGAGATGTCTAGAACGGGTAGATGTGAATCGGTTATTTACTCTTTCTGATAGTAGAAGGACTAGGGGGCACTCCATGAAATTAGCATGTGGCACATTTAAAACTAATCGGAGAAAGTTATTTTTTACTCAATGCACAATTAAACTCTGGAATTTGTTACCAGAGGATGTGGTTAGTGCAGTTAGTATAGCTGTGTTTAAAAAAGGATTGGATAAGTTCTTGGAGGAGAAGTCCATTACCTGCTATTAAGTTCACTTAGAGAATAGCCACTGCCATTAGCAATGGTAACATGGAATAGACTTAGTTTTTGGGTACTTGCCTGGTTCTTATGGCCTGGATTGGCCACTGTTGGAAACAGGATGCTGGGCTTGATGGACCCTTGGTCTGACCCAGTATGGCATTTTCTTATGTTCTTATGTTAGGCAAGACTTCCCTTGGGTAAATCCATGTTGACTGTGTCCCATTCATGTCTACGATTTTGATCTTGAGAATAGTTTCCACTATTTTTCCCGGCACTGAAGTCAGGCTCACTGGTCTATAGTTACCCGGATCGCCTCCTCTAGTAACCTTAAAGTGACAGTAACCCAAAACAAGTAATAGAAAGAATATTTCCCTGCTTTTGTATGAAGTTGGCTGCTGGCTGAGGGTGAGAAGGGCACAGAGGGAGCGAGGGAACCAGGACCCCTGGTTTTCCCTCCTTCTGGAGATAAGAGCTGAGTCAGATCATGGATATCCAACCCTCCACTCTACCCAAGGGATGGACCACAAAGGAACCTAACACCTCAGGGAGCAATATTCTCCTTATAAATCTTTTCTTCTTTTTCTCTCTTTTTTTTTTTTTCAAATTTCTTTATTGTGGCATGATAATACAGATAACAATGAACAAGATAACCATATAGCTCGAACATACCACCAGATTTTCAACTTTCAAAACCCCCAGCCAAATTAACTAAAGACCAGCCCAAATTGAACAACCCCCAACCCTTTCCCCCCTAATCCGCACCCCCCCCCCTGCAGAAAACCTCATACACAAATAAAAAAGGGACATCACAGCTTAGTAAAAATCAGGATACTTGTCATGCGAACCAATCATTCACCCCATGACCATGAATATGAGCAGACCTGGACCCAGTATGGCAATCATTTTCAAAAGCAAACCCATGTTTCTACGTTGAAACTAGTAACCTTCTCTCTTTTTTTAAATCTGAAGCTCTGGACTGCAGGTTTAGCACCTCTACCATCTGCTGGAGACAGAGAAATACTGAGGGACTGTAGGTGGCACATTCAGTTATGTAAAAGTGCCTGAAAAGATTTTATTCTCTGCCTCCATCTGCTAATAGGGTTGCAAAACCCACTTGTCTGTACTGATCTGTGCTATTTCAGGAATGAAAATTAGCAGGTAAGAACAACTTTTCCCATCTGGTTGACAACTCATGCACTGTTTCAGGAGGTACAAAGAAGGTGGTTAATACTGTTCTTCTCTCTTTATCCTAGGAAAAGCGAATCTATGACCTCAAAAAGAAGAACCAGGAATTGGAGAAGTTTAAATTTGTGTTAGATTATAAAATAAAGGAACTTAAGAAACAGATTGAGCCCAGAGAGAATGAAATAAGGGAGAAGAAAGATCAGATTCAGGAGGTAATGTGGAAGCAGATATGTACACCATCCCTTCATACTCTTGTGCGCACAAATACCATTCCCCACATCCTACACATGTGTGCTATCTCCCTAACTCTTATGCACATTTACATGAGCATGTATATACACGAACCACCACTCCTTTGGACACAGGGACACTAACTTTCAAACCGTTGTGTGGGCACACACATGCTTGTGTGCATAGGCCTGTACGCAGGAATGCGGCTGTTCTATAACTTTTGTGCATATATGCGTGCATATTATAAAATAGCCTGGCCACACACACAGGGTTGCTAAATTTTAAGTGGGCGTGCACAAGGGCGCATAAATCTCATTTCTACTGTATAAATCAGGGAATTTTAAGAGGCATGCACCGACACCATTCCCAGTTTTACCAGTTTGACTCCAGTTCGCCCAATTAAGAGAGAGGGCCTCCACCCGCCCTGGTTTGATAGCCTTCACTCTCCCCAGTTAGCCTCGACCCTTAAAACCCCACAGATATACCTAGTTTCCCTGTACATACCCGGATCAGTCCAGACTCCTGGGTTTTGCCTCCCCTCCAGCAGATGGAGACAGAGAAGTTTTAATGGACTCCGTCCTATACCCCTGAGGTGCCACCTAGAGTCTCAGTATTTCTCACAGGATAAGCAGGATGGTAGTCCTCACATATGGGTGACATCACAGGATGGAGCTCTGTATGGAAAACTTTTCTGTCAAAGTTTCTACAAAGCTTTGACTGACACTGGTACACTGAGCATGCTCAGCCTGCAATTATCCCTGTGAACCAAAGGTGTCTCCCTCAGTTTTCTTTTTTCCGCTCTGCAGTAAGCATAGTGGTTACGAGCTCTGTGAGAAATTCTAACACTTTTCCCTCATGGAAACACTTAAACTTTTACTTCACAAACACTTTTCCCTGCACGGGTCTCCCTTCGCATACGTTTATTCGACGCTCGGTAAGTACCATGCCCTGTTTTTTTGGTCTGTTCCTGTCACCTCCCTGGCCTGCCAACCGACTGCGACCTTCCCTCTCCCTATGTTTTTAGTTAGCCACATATAGCCTGCGAGTGTCCCTCTGTGACACACTGCCTGGTTATTAGCACTAGTGGGACAGGGACTTCCACGGTTTCCGTTGCCGCCAGGGCCCTTGTTGATTTCAGATCCTTTGATTTCCTTGGTACCCTTGCGCAGTCGATGCCCCATCTCTACCATCGGTACCCCCTTTAGACAATCCTGGATTCTTTGATGCCATCGGTACCCCTCCCCCCCACAGTACACTGATGCCATCGGTCCCTGCATCGTTTCTATCAGTGCCATCCATGTTTTTCATCCATGGCACTGATTTTTCCTTCAGTTTCATTGGTGCCATCATTGCCTGGATGGATGCCATCGATGCATACCTTTGTCTCGTCGGTGCCATCCATGCCTGGGTCGATGTCACCGACGCCCAGGGCACTTCCATCGATGCCAAGGTAATTTCCATCGATACCATTGTCCATGGCATCGATGTCCAGGTCAATTCCATCATGGTATTGATGCCGAGATTGATTCCATCGATGCTCAGGTCAGTGGCATCGATGCCAAGGTCAATTCCATCGATGCCAATGTCATTTCCATTGATGGCATCCATGCCAACATCGATTCCATCGATGCCCATGTCGATGCCATCGACACCATTGGTGCCCGAGTCGATCCAATCGAGCCCAGCTTATTCACCCATCCCCTAATTAATGAGCTTGCCAGGCTTTTAAAATTCACCATATACTGTACATACACCTTCCTCCCACCCTGTACACTTACATACACATCGTCCTCCCTCCTCTGTATGCACACACACTCTTCCCCACCTCATGTATGCCTATACAGTATCTTGTCATTCCTCCCACCCTGTGCACTTACATACACATCCTCCTCCCTCCTCTGTATGCACACACACTCTTCCCCACCTCGTGCACGCCCATACATTATCCTCATTCCTCCCACCCTGTGCTCTTACATACACATCCTCCTCCCTCCTCTGTATGCACACACACTCTTCCCCACCTCGTGCACGCCCATACATTATCCTCATTCTTCCCACCCTGTGCTCTTACATATACATCCTCCTCCCTCCTCTGTATGCACACACACTCTTCCCCACCTCGTGCACGCCCATACATTATCCTCATTCCTCCCACCCTGTGCTCTTACATACACATCCTCCTCCCTCCTCTGTATGCACACACACTCTTCCCCACCTCGTGCACGCCCATACATTATCCTCATTCTTCCCACCCTGTGCTCTTACATATACATCCTCCTCCCTCCTCTGTATGCACACACACTCTTCCCCACCTCGTGCACGCCCATACATTATCCTCATTCCTCCCACCCTGTGCTCTTACATACACATCCTCCTCCCTCCTCTGTATGCACACACACTCTTCTCCATATAGTGCATGCCTGTACACTATTCTTTCACTTCTTGAGCACAAATACATGAAGAGGATGATTTTCAAACTGTTATGTGATGAAAAAGGTGTTTATCATCATGCAAAGCATGCCTGTAAACTGCCCCCCCCCCCCCCCCCACACACACAACCCCCTCAGTGCATGCTTTTACCCAGGGTGAAAAAGGGGTGAGGTTAGGTCAGGGGCAGGAAAGCACACATTGGGATTTCGTTTTGAAATCCCATGCATATTTTGACATGGGCATGAATTCTCTGCATTCCCTCACTGGCCTGAATTTTCAGAGAAATTCTGCATGGGGTTTCCCTTGGAAGTTTAGTTTGCATGCCTGTAAGCAGTATAAAAATTGTCCCTTTTATTCCCCTATGCCCCTTTGTGTAATGAGACTCTCATTGAATCATTTTCTGTCTCTCCAGTGCATTCTCCTCTTCAACAAAGGTCTGTTGTCATCTGCTTTTCTGTTAATTAATTCATTACCCACTCTCTCTCCATGCACTTCCTCCCCCTACAGATGGAGGCAGAGCTGGAGCGTTTCCACAAACAGAACTCACAGCTAGAGCTGAACATCACTGAGCTGCGACAGAAACTGAAAGCCACAGACCATGAGATGCGCAAGGAGAGTCAAAAAGTAAGAACCACAGACCATGAACTGTGCACGGAATAGCAGAAAGTGCTGACTTTAGACACTAAGATGCTCACAAAGAGGCAGAGACGATAAGAGCCTCTTATTTATTTATTTATTTGTTTGTTTATTTAAGTGTTTTTATATACCGGGATACGTTGGGAACATCTTCCCGGTTCACAGATAACTGAACATAGCAACAGGCTTTACATAGAACGACTAACAAGGTGAACGTTAATAAAGATAACCACGATAAACAAGAGCAAGTAACAATAGGCTATAATGAGGACTAGTTACAACTTAAGCGTTGGTATAAGGAAGTCATGCATAATTAGGTTATTAACAGTTTAAGTTTTACAGCGAATAAAATTGTGACAAGAGGGTGAAAGGAGGGTAGCATTGTGTATTTCACAATGCATATGGAAATGCTGAAGGTTGGAGGAGATTAGGACCACAAGATATGCCATGATGAGACAGTAAAAGTCACAGCCCATAATATGAACCTGGAGGTCGAAGAAGGCAGTAGATTTACAGGCAAAGTCCTGGTCCATCCTGCTGCAACAGAGATCTATCTTCTTTATTACTGCAGTTAAGGTGCTTTTGTGACTTACTCTAATGATCAGTTTCAGAATGTGCTGAGATATTTTTCCTGCTTCTAGGTACGTAATGTAGAAGCTGTGATCAAGCGCTTTAAAACCGATCTTCATGATTGTGTTGGGCTGATCCAGGAACCCAAGCAGCTGAAGGACTGCATCCGTGAACTCTATGGAAAGTATGTGCAGGAGTCCGATGTGGTGAGTACCTCCGCCTTCTTTTTCACTATAACCTAGCAAACGATTGCCCTACAGAGCTGAGTTTTTCTTGTCCTTCCCTTAGGCAGAGATTGTGGGTGTGGATGCAGATATTCAACAGGAATATGCCCGGCAGCGAGAGCACCTGGAGCGTAGTCTGGCCACCCTAAAGATAAAGCTGAGAAAAGATAGTGAGATCCATCGTGCTGACAATGTTCGGGTCATGCAGGTAATAAATACAGTCCCCTCAGTCTCACTTTTCTGCTACTCTGCACCAAACCAGTGCACAGCTAATAGCACTCATCACATGTAAATTGCATGCTGCACTCAAGGGCTCAACCACTAAAACACAAATCCTGCTTTCTATGGTTCCTCCTATTAGTATTGTTGCGATACTAAATAGGAGGAACCACAGAAAACATTATGCAAAAATAAAAGGTCTTGAAAATCAAAATTTCTGGACGCAGTGTCTGGCGAAGTGGACAGCTCGGTGGCCACCCTCCTGCTCAAATGGAGAAGTGAACGCTACCCTCTGGCTGGCCATGGGTAGCGGGCTTGGACGGCACTTGGTGGCTCCAGTCACTCGCAGAGGGAAGGTGCCGACTCTTAAAAATTTGTTTATTCACTCCATCACAGTGCCAATTGGTCCATTCACTGTCACATGTCAGTAAAAAGAAGCAATCAGGAAACAGCTCGATGGTTCAGCACTAGGGACGCACAAGTTTTACCTAGCGTATCCATTTTAGTACGGCAGCTCATTAACATATTGCATCGTGCGCCCAGGGGAGGTGGATGTTCACGCATTGAAAAAACGTGCATGATATTGCATCGGCCTGAATATCTCTTGACCTAATTCTGCCCCCCAAACTACCCAGATTTTCAGCCAATCTAGTGGCATAACTGAAGTTAGACAGCTGGATGCGTTTGGAGAGTTCCTCTTAGTAATTAGCACAAATGAGTGTCATGTGCTGCAAGTTGCCTGGAATGTATTCCTCCTTTTCTCCTTTCTTCTTCTCCCAGCATCTCTGTCTCTGGCAACTACCCGCATTTGTGAGTTGCTTGAGATATTCAAGCACTGCTCAATAGTTGATTAATGAACATTAGAAATCTGATCTTACTTTCTGGGTTATTTTGCAGGAAAATGTCTCCCTGATTAAGGAGATTAATGACTTGCGGAGGGAGTTGAAAGTCAGCAGAACACATGCCCATGACCTTGAATGCATCTTGGGCCTCAAAGAGAAGAACAGAAAGTCCAATTTCAATGATATCAGAGGTAATAAGCAAAATAAATATAGCCAGAAACTGTAAAATTCCTGCTTGAGGCTGTAGTACTCCCTAGGAAATCCTCAAAGATAAAACAGACGATCTGTCATTCCCTGTACGTAGCAGGATCAGTGCAGACAGTGGGTTATCTCCCCCTTTCAGCAGATGGAGTCAGAGAGAACTTTGAAGGATGCTTCCTTATAAGGTAGTGCACCATCTACTAATCCTCAGTATTCCCTGTACGTACCAGGATCAGTGCAGACAGTGGGTTATCTCCCCCTTCCAGCAGATGGAGTCAGAGAGAACTTTGAAGGATGCTTCTTTATAAGGTAGTGCACCATCTACTAATCCTCAGTATTCCCTGTACGTACCAGGATCAGTGCAGACAGTGGGTTATCTCCCCCTTCCAGCAGATGGAGTCAGAGAGAACTTTGAAGGCTGCTTCCTTATAAGGTAGTGCACCCTCTACTAATCCTCAGTATTCCCTGTACGTACCAGGATCAGTGCAGACAGTGGGTTATCTCCCCCTTCCAGCAGATGGAGTCAGAGAGAACTTTGAAGGATGCTTCCTTATAAGGTAGTGCACCATCTATTAATCCTCTGTATTCTCTTGACTCCAGCAGATGACAGTGGTGGCTTTCGTTCCCCACTGAGATGATTAGAAAGCTATTTTATGAATTTTCTCTATTTTCCTCAGCTTTCCTTTCTTTTGGATGGATCAAGTCTAATTAAAAAAAACAACTCTTTGAATTTTGAATTTTCTGAGGGAATTATTTTGAAGAGCTTTCCTGTAGCCTCCACTCCTGTTTTAATGGGAGTATTCTATAGCTTGCAGGCAGTACTATTTGCAGCTCTCTCCACCCCTCCCATCTCTGTTGTCGGGGTAAATTTGTTTTTATTTCCTTTTGACAGGTTATTTCTTCTCTTCCTCTCTCCGGGGTGCAAGTTGGTGGTGCCGACCTCTCCCCCTGTGACTGCTATCCGACCCGCTGCCCCTGAGATGCAGTTTTCCTCGGGGCAGCCGGCACAGAGAGGTGTTATTCCTCTGTGCCTCTATCTGTGGGTCGCTGAGAGATAGAGAGAGAGCAGGACTGAAGCGGAGGCTATTACCCGCTTCTTATAGCCATGAACCTGGTGAGCGTGAGGAAGAACAGGCTGAAGCAGAGGTTTTTCCCGCTTCCCGCAGCTTTAAACTTTGCCTGTTTCTCACGTTAAGAACAGCTGGTTCCCTCGCGGCTCCGTCAGGGTTCCCCATGCCTCGTTCGTCCAGGTGCTGCACTTGTGGAGAGCCCGAGTCAAGGCTCTCCCGCGAGGGGATTTGCACAGCTTGCCTCCCTGGTGGGGAGGGACCCTCTCAACCGCTGGGCTGCTCTGGTTCTTGTCTTCTGGTGCGCCTTGACGCTCAGGGGCCGGCCCCAATCCCGCTGACCGCAGGAACGGCGGCCATATTGTCTCCAGACTCGGCTGCTCCGTCGCTAACAGGAGAAGAGCAGGACGCTCCTTTTTCATCTCAGCTGCTGGTTTTGACACCCGTTCCACCTCTGGAGCCTTTTCCTCCGTCAGGGGATCTTCCCACTCTTCCTCCATCGGAGCCACCACCGTTTTCCACGGATTTTGTTCTCCTGCTTCACAATGCTTACCTGGCCAGAATGGGCCAGCACCAGGAATTTTTGGCCGGACCTCCTCCTCCTAAAGGTACCCAGAATGGCTGATTCCACTGAGGTCTTGGGAAATGCCCAGACCGTGGGGAGTGCCCAAGGATCAGCGTTCCTGGGACCAGGGGTACCTCCGGCCACCTCTAGCGCTCCGAGGGTCCGTTTGGTACACCCCTCTGCGGGGGGGGGGGGGGGGGTGTCTGTTCCTCAGCAGGACCTGGATCCAGATGAACCTTCAACTACAGCTCAATTGGAAGGGCATGATCCTAGAGTCCTGCAGATCTTTCAGAGGGAGGAGCTGGACCCCCTCATTCCACATATCCTACAGGAATTGGACATTGAGGCCCCTCAGGACCTGCCTGAGCCTAATCCACCAGCGAAGAAAGGAGACCCCCTTCTGGCTGGTCTACGTCCGCCATGTAGGTCCTTTCCTTCCCATGCCACATTCCTTCAACTGTTATCCAGGGAATGGGATTCTCCGGAGACTCCCTCAAGGTCGGCAGAGCCATGGATAAGCTATATCCTCTCCCGGATGATTTCCTGGAGGTTCTTAAGGTTCCCAAAGCAGATTCTGCAGTCTCAGCAGTGACAAAAAGAACTACCATTCCAGTAACGGGTGGTGCAGCCTTGCGAGATCTTCAAGATCGAAAGCTGGAAGTTTATCTTAAGAGAGTTTTTGAGGTGTCCGCCCTGGGGGTCCGGGCAGCCATTTATAGTTCCTTCGCTCAGCGTACAGGCCTCCGCTGGCTTCAACAGCTGCTCAGCTCCCAGGAGTTGCCTCCTGAGGAAGCCCTTCAGGCAGACCACCTGGAGGCCGTCATAGCATATAGAGCAGACGCTCTATATGACATTCTGAGAGTATTGGCCAGATCTATGGTTTCTGCAGTCTCGGCTAGACGCCTCCTCTGGCTTCGCAACTGGTCGGCGGATTCTTCTTCCAAGTCGCAGTTGGGATCCCTACCCTTCAAGGGCAAGCTACTCTTTGGGGAGGATCTGGACCAGATTATCAAGTCCCTCAGAGAGAATAAGGTACACAAACTGCCAGAGGATCGCCCTCGTTCTTCTAGGTCTTTTAATTCCACTAGAAGCCGATTCAGGAATAAACGTCGTTTCTGCCAGGCAAGGACTGCAGCTCTTCGTCAGCCGTCCTCTCGATCTCAATCATGGACTCAGTCCTTTTGTGCCCAAAGACAGCCATGCTCTGGTCCGGCCCAGGGGACGTCCTCCAAGTCTTCACAATGAAGCTATACCGGCCCACTTCCTGATCCCCAGGATAGGGGGACGTCTCTCCCTTTTCTACAAGGAGTGGGTCAACATCACGTCAAATCAGTGGGTCCTGGATATTCTAAGACATGGCTACGTGTTAGAATTTGCTTGGCCGCTAAGAGACAGGTTCCTCTTCTCTCCATGTGGCCCAGTCCAGAAACAACTCATAGTCCGGCAGACGCTCGACAGGCTTCTGGCTCTCAGAGCGATTCGTCTAGTCCCCCACCCCCAGAAGTAGGCCGGGGACATTATTCGGTATACTTCGTAGTTCCCAAGAAGGAAGGTTCCTTGGATCTCAAGATGGTCAACAGGGCCCTCAAGATTCCCCACTTTCGGATGGAAACCTTGCGCTCTGTGATAGCGGCGGTGCACTCAGGAGAATTTTTGGCCTCCCTGGATCTGATGGAAGCTTATCTACACATTCCCATCCTCCAAGCGCACCAGCATTTTCTGCGATTCAAGATTCTGGAACAGCATTTCCAGTTCCAGGCTCTACCCTTTGGTTTTGCGACCACTCCTCGAACCTTCACGAAGGTGATGATAGTAGTAGCTGCCGCTCTCCAGTGCCACCGGGCGGTCGACAAGGTGTTGTCGCTTCTTCACTCCCTCGGTTGGGTGGTCAACTTCGCCAAGAGCAGCCTTTCTCCATCTCAGTCTCTGGACTTCCTGGGAGCGCATTTCGACACAGTGCTGGGCAAGGTGTTTCTGCCCCCGGACAGGGCTCATACACTCATAGCTCAGATACAGCGATTCATCGGTCTCTCGCTTCCAACAGTGTGGGATTACCTCCAGGTCCTGGGATCCATGGCTTCCACCATCGATCTGGTCCCCTGGGCGATTGCACATATGCGTTCCGTACAGCGCGCCTTGCTCTCCCGCTGGAAGCCGGTGTCTCGGGACTTCCAAGCCATCCTTCCTCTCCTGCAGGGAGCCAAGGACAGTCTCTCGTGGTGGTTCAACCTGTCTCATCTTCTCCAGGGTGTTCCTGGTAATCGGCACGACGGATGCCAGCCTCTCTGACTGGGGAGTGGTGTGTCAGATGAGTTCTGCGCAAGGGAAGTGGACACCGTCCCAAGCAACTTGGCTGATCAATCGCTTGGAGACCAGAGCAGTGCGTCTGGCATTGAAACGTTTCCTACCTCTCATCCATCATTGCGCAGTCCGAATACTCTCAGACAATGCAATCACTGTGGCCTACATCAATTGCCAAGGGGGCACGAAGAGCCGGCATGTCTCTCGGGAGACAAACAGGTTGATGGCGTGGGTGGAGACTCATCTCTCCCGCCTAGCAGCTTCCCACATCGCAGGCGTAGACAACGTTCAAGCCGACTTTCTCAGTCATCAACATCTAGATCCCGGAGAGTTGGAACTCTCAGAGGAGGCGATGAATCTCCTGTTCCACAGATGGGGGACCCCCTATCTGGATCTAATGGCAACCTCCTGGAATGCCAAGGCAGCTCAGTTCTTCAGTCGCAGAAGAGTATGGCGCAGAGGGAGTGGATGCCTTAGTCCTCCCCTGGCCCCATCACGTTCTCCTCTACGTGTTTCCTACTTGGCCTCCGGTGGGCAAGGTGCTCCGGAGAATAGAGTCCCACCAGGGTCCGGTAATGCTGGTGGTGCTGGAATGGCTCCGTCGTCCGTGGTTTGCAGACTTGATCAACCTCGCAGTGGACGGACCTCTTCGTCTGGGTCACCTTCCACGCTTGCTGCATCAGGGTCCGGTATCTTTCGCCCAGGCCGATCGCTTCTGTCTTGCAGCCTGGCTTTTCAGAGGCGCCGGCTGAGATGGCGTGGATACCTAGAGGCCGTTATCTCGACCCTCCTCAAGGCTAGAAAGACGTCTACCTCCATCTCCTATATCAAAGTATGGAAAGTTTTTGAGAACTGGTGTGCCTCCATACCTGTGTCGCCACGGACCGTCTCGGTGGCTCAGATCCTATCTTTTCTTCAACAGGGACTGGACAAGGGTCTGGCCTACAACTCGCTGAGAGTGCAAGTCTTTGCCCTAGGCTCTCTACTTCATCAACGAGAGGGAACTTCCCTCTCCTCTCACCCAGATATAATCCGATTCCTCAGGGAGGTGAAGCCCGTGAAACCCCTGGTCCACGCTCTTTATCCTTCGAGGAGTCTCAATCTTGTTCTCCGAATTTTGGTCGGTCCAGCCTTTGAACCCATGCGTTCCGCGACCCTCAAGGATATCACTCTCAAGATGGTTTTTCTGGGAGCTATCTGTTCTGCCCGCAGAATCTCGGAGCTTCAAGCACTCTCTCTCTCGTGTGCCAGAATCAGTCTACTCAAGGACAATGGTCCCCAGTTCAATCTCAATGGCACATCAATCATCTGGAAGCCCAAGCAGTCCACCTGGCTATTGCGTCCATCGGTCGCAAATGGCTGCAACCGCTCTGCCTCACCTCTTTTTTTGCCTTTCTCCTCCTTATGGGTAAGATGGCTGCCTCCGGTGCCGAGTGCTGAAACCCTCGGCATCTCCAACTCAGCATGGGCGTCCCTGTCCGCCATGCTCCTTCCCATGGCCTCCTAGGGTGCGTGCACGCACGCTGCCTATGCTTATTTACACATCATGGCGGGAACCTCGGGGGCGTCCCCACCACATGACGTCAATACCTCCGGGTATTTAAGCCTTCGCTCTGCTTCTAACGAATGAGTTAGCAAGGACTTCAATTTAGCTACTCTGACCGCTTCTAAGCTGCACGCTTAGACTCCTCGCTACCCTCTGGGGTATCTCGCTCCTGAAAAAGCTCTGGGCACCCACTCCTCGGGGGCCTCTCGCTTCCAACTACCCTTCAGGGTTTCTACTAATAATTAGACAACTGCTCCTCGGGGGTCTCTCTTCTCTTTTCAGGATCCTCTGCGCTTCCAGGTACTCGCTCCTCAAGGGCCTATCCAGCTCAGTGTATCCTGCACCATGGATCTCGGGTCCCACCTTCACCATCTACGAGGAAGATTCCTGCACTACTCTTCAGTGAGTACCTCTATGAGCCAGCTCTCCATTTCCACCCACCAGGTTCGGCTTATCCCACTCTGCGGAACACTACTAACCTTCTACATCTGGGTGAGACTTCTCCATCTGAGGCTGTCTGAACATATTGGCACCTTGCTGGACTTCAGTGCCATCTCTTCCTGCACAATTACCATCTATCTACAGCAGTACAATAAAGCTTTCCATCTCCAGTGTCTGCTCTCTGAGTCTAGCCTATCGCTGTGGTTCCCCACAGGGCCCCTCCCCGTGGGAGGAGTCATCACCACTGCAACTAAGAGTCCACACTATGCCTCAAACCCAACACTGGCGCTCAAGACATTCCTGCCTTTGATCCGTCGCAAAGCGGTTCGAGTTCTGACAATGCCACCACAGTAGCTTACAACAATATCCAGGGGGGCACCAGGAGTTGTCTGGTAGTCCTGGAAGCCAGCAAGCTGTTGTCCTGGGTGGAGCGCCATCTGGCTCGGCTGGCAGCCTCCCACATTGCAGGGAAGGAGAATATTCAGGCCGATTTCCTAAGTCGCCAACACCTAGACCCCAGAGAGTGGGAGTTGTCCGAAGAAGCGATGGATCTCATTTGCAAGGGGGGACCCCCCACTTGGACCTAATGGCCACTCTGAGGAATGCGAAGGCTCCCAGATTCTTCAGCCGCAGAAGGGAGCACTGCTCGGCAAGGGTGGATGCTCTGGTGCTACCCTGGCCTCACAACATCCTCCTCTACGTGTCCCATCCTGGCCTCTGGTGGGAAAAGTACTCAGAAGGATAGAACTTCACAAGGGGCCGGTCATTCTTGTAGCAACAGAATGGCCCCGGAGACCATGGTTTGCGGATCTGGTGAACCTCGCAACGGACGGTCCTCTTTACCTCGGTCACCTCCCAAACCTGCCTCGGCAAGGTCCAGTATTTTTCGATCAGGCGGATCGCTTTTGTCTAGCGGCCTGGCTTTTGAGCAGCGGAGACTGAGGAAGAAGGGTTATCAGGAGGAGGTTATTTCTACTCTGTTGCGAGCGCGTAAGACTTCTACCTCTCTTGCTTATATCCGCGTATGGATAGTGTTTGAGACTATATGTCCATCTCCAGGACTTCAGAACGGTCCTCCAGTCAACAATATTTTCTAAAACCGACTACTGCAACTCTCCTCTTAGGACTCCCGATCTCTGCCACTAGACCACTACAGATGCTCCAGAACTCAGCAGCCAGGATATTAACCAACACTAACCGGAGAACTCACATCACCCCTATACTTAGAAACTTACACTGGTTACCTATTAAATACAGAATTTTGCACAAAGCACTCACCATTATCCACAAATCCATACACAACCAACTTCCTTTAGACCTTCGGTTCCCTCTCAAACTATACACATCTGCAAGACCCATCAGAGCTGCACACAAAGGAACCCTTCAAGTTCCCCCAAATAAATCCACCCGTCTAACCTCCACGAAAGAACGAGCATTCTCCACAGTTGGCCCCATCATCTGGAACAACCTGCCGACTGACCTAAGACTGGAACCCTGCCTGACTACCTTCCGAAAAAAACTCAAGACTTGGCTTTTCGTCCAAGCCTTCCCTGAAGCCTAACAGTGCAACAGTTTTCTTTCATATAGCCCTATAGACTAAATTTCCGACCCAGCCATTGTATATTCAATCGTGTTCATTCTCCAGTTTTTTCTGTCCTTTTTTTCCTGGCTACTCTAGCCCCCAAGTTTATTCTCCATGTTATTTGTAACTGCGCCTCGGCCTTCTTGTTATATGGTTTTGTTAAGTTAACCCCTAAGTTTGATGTAAACCGGCCTGATATGAAGCTTGTCATGAAGTTCGGTATAGAAAAATGTTAAATAAATAAATAAATAAATGTGTGCGGACTCCGTAGTTTGGGCGCGCAGGGCCCCGGTGTCCCATATCCTCTCCTTTCTTCAGAAAGGTCTCTCCAAAGGTTTGTCTTTCAATTCTTTGTGGGTGCATGTCTCGGCTCTTGGCTCCCTCTTAGGGTGAGTCGATGGTTATGCATTGGCGGCCCACCTGGATGTCATTTGGTTCCTCAAGGGGGCAAAGCATTTGAACCTGCCTGTCCGGGCTACTTGTCCATTGTGGAGTCTTAATCTGGTACTTCAAGTTCTTTGCGGGGCACCTTTCAAGCCCCTTAAGCAGACCATGCTCAAGACAGTGTTTCTAGTCTCTATTTGCTCAGCCAGGAGAGTGTCCGAGTTCCAAGTTTTATCGTGCAGGGAGCCATTCCTTCGTTTTTCTGATTCAGGTGTTTCACTCAAGACTGTACCATCCTTTTTACCGAAGGCTGTTTCCTCTTTTCACAGTGGAGCTACCTGCTTTTTCTACAGAAGACACCGAGGGCACACCTGGTGGAGACCTAAGGCGCCTTGATTTGAAAAGAGTCCTACTGAGATACTTAGAAGTCACAAATGAGTTTAGAGTCTCTGATCATCTTTTTGTCTTATGGAGGGACCCAATAAGGGAACAAGGCTTCTAAGGCTACCATCGCTCGCCAGCTAAAGGAGGTGATTACGTCGGCATATATATGCCGGGGCCGGCCAGGCCTGGAGGGCTTAAAGGCCCATTCTCTGCATTCACAGACAATACAGGATCCAATTCAATCCTGCAATACAGGATCCAATTCAAGTCTCTAATAATGATACATAAGGCCTTATACAACATCGCGCCTCTCAACTTAACATTTCAAATTCAACTACACACATCCGTGAAACCAACCAGAAGCGCTTATCAGAACAGACTAATCACACAACCGGCGAAATCCGTTCTGAGGAAACGTGCACTATCTACAGCGGGCCCTTCACTTTGGAACTCGCTCCCTCCAGACCTGCGTCTGGAACCATGCCACACTACATTTAAAAAGAAACTTAAGACTTGGTTGTTCAAACAAGCTTTCCCCTAGAGCCAAGAACAGGAAGAAAAGTCTTTTCACTCCCACAATGATATTTTCAGATCTATTATATTCTTCCTTTATTCAATCAGATATTTACATATTCATGCTGACTACATACATACTACATACATATACTCATGTGGACTTACATATTTCCATGTTATTTATTGATTTATTAACTGCATGTTTATTAACGGTTTAATATTATACACTATTTGCTTACTTCGATTAATTTGTTCAATGTAAAAACTTCGTTTTTTAATTCTGTTCTATGTAAACCGCTAAATGTAGCGATAGTTACTGTTCCTTGTAAACCGGGGTGATATGTATATTATACAGGAACCTCCAGTATATAAATTATTTAAATAAAATAAATAAATAAATAAATGTCTTGGGCAAAGAGCCAGTTGGTCTCCCCGCAAGACATTTGCAGAGCAGCTACTTGGAAATCTCTTCATACTTTTGCTCGTCATTATCGCCTTGATGTACAGGCACCAGTTTTTGGTTACTTCGGCAGACAGGTGCTTCGAGCGGGACTATCTCGGTCCCACCCTACTTAGGGAAGCTTTGGTACATCCCACTGTCTGGACTGATCCGGGTACATACAGGGAAAGGAAAATTGGTTCTTACCTGCTAATTTTCGTTCTTGTAATACCACGGATCAGTCCAGACTCCTGCCCTTACTAAAGGGAATCTGACCTTTTTCTCTTTGACAGCTGCTTGAAGTTTTTGCATTCACAGATAGTTCCAGTGCTTTGTAAAACGGGCTATCAACTCAACATACAGGAGCTATAAGGCATCGGAAGTATCTATTACTTATATAAGAGCAATTACTTTGCTTTTATTCAGATTCTTGCAGTTACATTTTGGATGTTAAAGATTTTACTTGCTTGATCTTCTTCTGTTTTTTCTCTGGTTGTCGTTACATTTTTCTGCTTTGATAAAGTTTATACTGAAGGGACGCAGGGTGAGCACTGTCCTGATATAGGATACCCTTCAAGTTTTTCTCTGTCTCTATCTGCTGGAAGGGAGGCTCAACCCACTGTCTGGACTGATCCGTGGTACTACAGGAACGAAAATTAGGAGATAAGAACCAATTTTCCTATGTGGGCCGCGTGTGAGCAATGCGGATTTAAAAAACTATGAAGTACGCGCATATATACCAGTGCACATGTCAAAAAGGGGTAGAGCATGGGTGTTCCAGGGAAGGGCCAACAGTTTCACATGTAAGTTCATATTTTAAAACCGGAGTATGCGGTGCATGTCAGCTTGTATCCATGTAACTTTACTGCTGCTCCAGATGAGAGCAAGTCTACAGATCTCGCGTTTTAGAACTAACAGGACAGGTTCAGGGGTCTACATCTACTGGGGGACGTGCAGGATGAAGAACCAGAGGGGTCTTGAAGACCTAGATATTAATTGGGAAACTTGGTTGTCCTTCACACGAGCACATTTAAAAATCCTACTACATATGCGCATAAAAGCTAGCAAAGTCCTAGGAAAGATACGCAAAGTATGTTTTCTCAAGCAATCTCTTAAGATTAGGCACATACTTACGCACAGGAGGTATATTTTAAAATATATGCATGCAAGTGCATTCACGATTTTCAATTGCATCATATCTCCACTCACATGTCGGTACTGCCCCACGGACCCTATCCCCTTAGCCCCACCCTCCTATTGCTTCTTTATAAGAACATGCCATACTGGGTCAGACCAAGGGTCTATCAAGCCCAGCATCCTGTCTCCAACAGTGGACAAACCAGGCCACAAGAACCTGGCAAGTACCCAAACACTAAGAAGATCCCAAGCTATTGATGCCAGTACTAGCAGTGGCTATTCCCCAAGTCAACTTGATTAATAGCAGGTAATGGACTTTTCCTCCAACAACTTATCCAATCCTCTTTTAAATCCAGCTACACTAACTGCACTAACCACATCCTCTGGCAACAAATTCCAGAGCTTATTTGTGTGTTGACTGAAAAATAACTTTCTCTGATTAGTTTTAAATGTGCCCCATGCTAACTTCATGGAGTGCCCCCTAGTCTCTCTACTATCCAAAAGAGTAAATAACCAATTCACATTTACCCGTTCTAGACCTCTCATGATTTTAAAGACCTCTATCATATCTCCCCTCAGCCGTCTCTTCTCCAAGCTGAACAGCCCTAACCTCTTTAGTCTTTCCTCATAGGGGAGCTGTTCCATCCCCTTTATCATTTTGGTCGCCCTTCTCTGTACCTTCGCCACTGCAACTATATCTTTTTTGAGATGTGGCGACCAGAATTGTACACAGTATTCAAATGTGCGATCTCACCATGGAGTGATACAGAGGCATTATGACATTTTCTGTTTTATTCACCATTCCCTTTCTAATAATTCCTAACAATTTGTTTGCCACAGCAGAAACTGCTCCACAGACCCTATCCCCTTACTCCCCCTTTCTCGTTGGTCCTTTTTTAAAATATTTGCGCCGCAGCCAGCCGGCTAGGCATAACTTCCCTCCTCCTCTTCTGTTTGAAAATGTACAAAAAAATCCATCTGCCCCTGTCTGCACCAATGCAGATAAGGGTGGAGGGGATTCCTTTCCCCACCCCCAGGCTAGAGTTAGCTGTATATTCAGATAAAGATGTATGGAATAAAGATGGATGGAATAAATGACAGCTTTATGGTGCAATTGGTTCAGGAACAGACAAGAGAGGGAGCAATTTTAGATCTAATTCTCAGTGGAGCACAGGATTTGGTGAGAGAGGTAATGGTGGTGGGGCCGCTTGGCAATAGTGATCATAATATGATCAAATTTGAATTAATGACTGGAAGAGGAACAGTGTGCAAATCCAAGGCTCTCGTGCTAAAAACTTTCAAAAGGGAAACTTTGATAAAATGAGAAAAATTGTTAGAAAAAAAACTGAAAGGAGCAGCTACAAAGGTAAAAAGTTTTCAAGAAGCGTGGTCAATGTTAAAAAATACCATCCTAGAAGCACAGTCCAGATGTATTCCACACATTAAGAAAGGTGGAAAGAAGGCAAAACGATTACCGGCATGGTTAAAAGGGGAGGTGAAAGAAGCTATTTTAGCCAAAAGATCTTCACTCAAAAATTGGAAAAAAGATCCAACAGAAGAAAATAGGATAATGCATAAACGTTGGCAAGTTAAATGTAAGACATTGATAAGACAGGCTAAGAGAGAATTTGAAAAGAAGTTGGCCACAGAGGCAAAAACTCACAGTAAAATCTTTTAAAAATACATCCGAAGCAGAAAGCCTGTGAGGGAGTCAGTTGGACCATTAGATGGAGGAGTTAAAGGGGCAATTAGAGAAGATAAGGCCATCACGAAAAGATTAAATGATTTTTTACCTTCGGTGTTTACTGAAGAGGATGTTGGGGAGATACCCATATCAGAGAAGGTTTTCATGAGTAATGATTCAGATGGACTGAACCAAATCACGGTGAACCTAGAAGACGTGGTAGGCCTGATTGACCAACTGAAGAGTAGTAAATCACCTGGACCGGATGGTATACACCCAGGGTTCTGAAGGAACTAAAAAATGAAATTTCAGATCTATTAGTAAAAATTTGTAACCTATCATTAAAATCATGCGTTATACCTGAAGAATGGAGGATAGCTAATGTAACCCCAATATTTAAAAAGGGCTCCAGGGGCGATCCGGGAAACTACAGACTGGTTAGCCTGACTTCAGTGCCAGGAAAAATAGTGGAAAGTGTTCTAAATATCAAAATCACAGAACATATAGAAAGACATGGTTTAATGGAACAAAGTCAGCATGGCTTTACCCAAGGCAAGTCTTGCCTCACAAATCTGTTTCACTTTTTTGAAGGAGTTAATAAACATGTAGATATAGGTGAACTGGTAGATGTAGTATATTTGGATTTTCAGAAGGCATTTGACAAAGTTCCTCATGAGAGGCTTCTAGGAAATGTAAAAAGTCATGGGATAGGTGGCAATGTCCTTTCGTGGATTGCAAACTGGCTAAAAGACAGGAAACAGAGAGTAGGATTAAATGGGCAATTTTCTCAGTGGAAGGGAGTGGACAGTGGAATGCCTCAGGGATCTGTATTGGGACCCTTACTTTTCAATATATTTATAAATGATCTGGAAAGAAATACGACAAGTGAGATAATCAAATTTGCAGATGACACAAAATTGTTCAGAGTAGTTAAATCACAAGCAGATTGTGATAAATTGCAGGAAGACCTTGTGAGACTGGAAAATTGGGCATCCAAATGGCAGATGAAATTTAATGTGGATAAGTGCAAGGTGATGCATATAGGGAAAAATAACCCATGCTATAATTACACAATGTTGGGTTCCATATTAGGTGCTACAACCCAAGAAAGAGATCTAGGTGTCATAGTGGATAACACATTGAAATCGTCGGTACAGTGTGCTGCGGCAGTCAAAAAAGCAAACAGAATGTTGGGAATTATTAGAAAGGGAACGGTGAATAAAACGGAAAATGTCATAATGCCTCTATATCGCTCCATGGTGAGACCGCACCTTGAATACTGTGTACAATTCTGGTCGCCGCATCTCAAAAAAGATATAATTGCGATGGAGAAGGTACAGAGAAGGGCAACCAAAATGATAAGGGGAATGGAACAGCTCCCCTATGAGGAAAGACTAAAGAGGTTAGGACTTTTCAGCTTGGAGAAGAGCGGCTGAGGGGAGATATGATAGAGGTGTTTAAAATCATGAGAGGTCTAGAACAGGTAGATGTGAATCGGTTATTTACTCTTTCGGATAGTAGAAAGACTAGGGGGCACTCTATGAAGTTAGCATGGGGCACATTTAAAACTAATCGGAGAAAGTTCTTTTTTACTCAACGCACAATTAAACTCTGGAATTTGTTGCCAGAGGATGTGGTTAGTGCAGTTAGTATAGCTGCGTTTAAAAAAGGATTGGATAAGTTCTTGGAGGAGAAGTCCATTACCTGCTATTAAGTTCACTTAGAGAATAGCCACTGCCATTAGCAATGGTTACATGGAATAGACTTAGTTTTTGGGTACTTGCCAGGTTCTTATGGCCTGGATTGGCCACTGTTGGAAACAGGATGCTGGGCTTGATGGACCCTTGGTCTGACCAAGTATGGCAATTTCTTATGTTCTTAGCTAATGAGATGCTTCTCTTACCTGCTTTGCCTGCCTCTTAGTAGGCAAAGTATATTTTTGGTGCAGTCATGTTTTGTACTTGTTTTACAGTTGTAATCTGCCTTGCCTTGATTTTTACTTGAAATGTAGATTATAAATTGTTAATTTAAATTGCATGGTAGGAGTACCTAATCTTTTCAACCCTTAACTTTATGTATCTGTGTCTGCATATTGTTTTCTGTTTCTTATTTTGAAGTAAAGATCCTCACAGTTCAGAAGGAAGCAGCAATACACCATAGAATGCTAACCCATTTGGTGATTCCCTCCTGTCTAGCATTAACATTATAGCTTTTCTACCCCTGCTGTTCATAAAAGACATTGCATCCACCTCTGCTCCTTTCGACTCATTATGACCCTGTAACCTATCTTCTCCAGCCAGTCACAGACCTTCTCTTACACTCAAGTCCTTTGTCACTTTGTCACTTTCTGTCGGTCTCTCCTTGCAGTGCCATCCAGTGAGGGCGTTCCTACCCCAGGAACAATGCACTCTATTATGGAAGAGGAAGAAGGGAGGATTATAGAAATGCAACGAATGGAAATAAAGCGGCTTCGAGATCAGATTCAAGTTCAGGAGCAAATGGCAATGCAACGGCCACCATCAGGTGGAAAACTTCCCACTCTGACTGCATAGTTTTACATGCCCTATGGCCTAAGAGTTAGCAACTGAAGAGACGCCACTGTGTCCCTGCAGAGAAGGGACATTTTACATTGAGAGATCATTTTCCTAAAATTATTCTCCATTCTTTCTATAGAGCTGAATCCAAAATGTTGGCAATGAAATAATAAAGATACTGAATATGAAAGTAAGTTTTTCTGTGTGCAGTATATTAATAGGGAAAGACAGGAGCATTGCAGTTCATTTTGAAGGAGATGGAAGTGGGCATGCAGTTATTTCAGCATCTGTATATCATTTATTGGGAAAGTGAGAGGGCAGGAGTTTCACTCTGTGGAGGAAATGGAGCTGCAGGTGCCTCACTGTATGGAGGCAGTATGCAGAGGCAGTGGAGGTGGAGGCGTTTCAGTTCTGTAGGAAGTGTGTGGGGCCAGTGGAACTGCAAGTGCCTCAGTGTGTGGGGGTAGTGTAGCTGCAGGTATCAGTGTGTGGATGCAGTGCATGAGGGTAGGGAAGATGCAAGTGTTTCAGTGTGTAGAGGCAGTGTGGGGGGGCAGTGGAAATACAGGTGCCTCAGTCTTTGGATGCAGTGTGTGGAGGTGTCTTAGTCTATGGATGCAGTGTGTGGAGGCAGTAGAGATGCAAGTATCTCAGTCTATTGATAGAGTGTGTGGTGGCAGTGTAGGTGAGGGTGTCTCATTCTGTGAATGCAGTATGTGGAGGCACTGGAGGTGCAGGTGTCTCAGCTCTGTATGCAGTGTGTGGAGGCAGTAGAGATGCAGGTATCTCAGTCTATTGATAGAGTGTGTGGTGGCAGTGTAAGTGAGGGTGTCTCATTCTGTGAATGCAGTATGTGGAGGCACTGGAGGTGCAGGTGTCTCAGCTCTGTATGCAGTGTGTGGAGGCAGTAGAGATGCAGGTATCTCAGTCTATTGATAGAGTGTGTGGTGGCAGTGTAAGTGAGGGTGTCTCATTCTGTGAATGCAGTATGTGGAGGCACTGGAGGTGCAGGTGTCTCAGCTCTGTATGCAGTGTGTGGAGGCAGTAGGGATGCAGGTATCTCAGTCTATTGATAGAGTGTGTGGTGGCAGTGTAGGTGAGGGTGTCTCATTCTGTGAATGCAGTATGTGGAGGCACTGGAGGTGCAGGTGTCTCAGCTCTGTATGCAGTGTGTGGAGGCAGTAGGGATGCAGGTATCTCAGTCTATTGATAGAGTGTGTGGTGGCAGTGTAGGTGAGGGTGTCTCATTCTGTGAATGCAGTATGTGGAGGCACTGGAGGTGCAGGTGTCTCAGCTCTGTATGCAGTGTGTGGAGGCAGTAGGGATGCAGGTATCTCAGTCTATTGATAGAGTGTGTGGTGGCAGTGTAAGTGAGGGTGTCTCATTCTGTGAATGCAGTATGTGGAGGCACTGGAGGTGCAGGTGTCTCAGCTCTGTATGCAGTGTGTGGAGGCAGTAGGGATGCAGGTATCTCAGTCTATTGATAGAGTGTGTGGTGGCAGTGTAAGTGAGGGTGTCTCATTCTGTGAATGCAGTATGTGGAGGCACTGGAGGTGCAGGTGTCTCAGCTCTGTATGCAGTGTGTGGAGGCAGTAGGGATGCAGGTATCTCAGTCTATTGATAGAGTGTGTGGTGGCAGTGTAGGTGAGGGTGTCTCATTCTGTGAATGCAGTATGTGGAGGCACTGGAGGTGCAGGTGTCTCAGCTCTGTATGCAGTGTGTGGAGGCAGTAGGGATGCAGGTATCTCAGTCTATTGATAGAGTGTGTGGTGGCAGTGTAGGTGAGGGTGTCTCATTCTGTGAATGCAGTATGTGGAGGCACTGGAGGTGCAGGTGTCTCAGCTCTGTATGCAGTGTGTGGAGGCAGTAGGGATGCAGGTATCTCAGTCTATTGATAGAGTGTGTGGTGGCAGTGTAAGTGAGGGTGTCTCATTCTGTGAATGCAGTATGTGGAGGCACTGGAGGTGCAGGTGTCTCAGCTCTGTATGCAGTGTGTGGAGGCAGTAGGGATGCAGGTATCTCAGTCTATTGATAGAGTGTGTGGTGGCAGTGTAAGTGAGGGTGTCTCATTCTGTGAATGCAGTATGTGGAGGCACTGGAGGTGCAGGTGTCTCAGCTCTGTATGCAGTGTGTGGAGGCAGTAGGGATGCAGGTATCTCAGTCTATTGATAGAGTGTGTGGTGGCAGTGTAAGTGAGGGTGTCTCATTCTGTGAATGCAGTATGTGGAGGCACTGGAGGTGCAGGTGTCTCAGCTCTGTATGCAGTGTGTGGAGGCAGTAGAGATGCAGGTATCTCAGTCTATTGATAGAGTGTGTGGTGGCAGTGTAGGTGAGGGTGTCTCATTCTGTGAATGCAGTATGTGGAGGCACTGGAGGTGCAGGTGTCTCAGCGTGTGATGCAGTGTGGAGGCACTGGAGATGCAGGTATCTGTGTATGGTGCAGTGTGTGGTGTGCCCAGGTCATGGTAGGAGAGTGTTACGGGCGCGTCCGCCACGCCGCTGACGGGCCGAGGGTTTGGAGGCCCTCGGGTACTTATCATAGGCGCGAGGAGCACGGCCGTCTCTAGAGCAGGTGGTGTGAGCCCTTGGGCCACGGCGAGAGCTAGGGAGGAGCCCCAGCCACACCGTGGGAGGTGAGCCGGTGCAGGCATGGTGAGCCAGGCGGGTACTGAAGTAGGGGTTAAGGAGCAGAGTCTGACCCTCAGCCGGACCTGCATGCCCATGACAACCAGCAACGCAATGTTGGTTGATGAACGGTCCTCAGACTGTTCCAAGCCCTTTCGGACCTGCCGCTGGGTAACGGCAAAGGGCGGCAGGCCGGTCAGAGGACGAGGGCAGACAGAGTCCTTAGTACACGGAAGACATCTTAGAAGAAGGCTAGTGCAGACATTATAGACAAGGCTGGTGCAGAGACATCAGAGGCAAGGGCTGGTGCAGAGACATCAGAGGCAAGGGCTGGAAGGAAGACATGGGCACAGTCCCTCAGGGCACCCTACTCAGCTCACCCGCGGGACTGAGTCACAGACCACCCTGTCCCATACGCACCCTACACAGCCCAGGAAGGCTGGTCGCGGACCACGCTGAGAACAGGAGAGCACAGGGAAGATCCAGGCGAGAAGGAACTCCGATGTCGGGACCAATGACAGCCGAAGCCCCATCGGCTGGCAGGAAGGGAAGCTCCAGAGCACAGGGACAAATCCCTCCTGTTGGCCACTCCAGGGCCCAACAGGCCAGAAGGCTCAGGAGCCAGACGAAGACATAGGGCAGAACAACTGGAACTGGATCAGGAATAGACATCAGGCAACAACAGGATTAGACATCAAGGCAACTTCAGGGACATAACAGGGAACCATCAAAGCACAGAGAACCTGGATCAGCAGACAAGACACAGCAATGTGTAAGGCTAATCCGAAGGCAAGTAGCAAGTGAAATGAGAGTCCTTTTATACTGCAGGATGTAGGCAACTCCCTGGGAGGAGTTTGCCAGGACCGCCCCTTGCTGACCCTATAACTGAGGTGGAGAGCTGCGGGCCGGCCCCTAGGGAGAAGGGTGTGGCCAACCAGGAAGTCCAAACGCAGCCAAGCAAGCCACAGGCAGGCCTCAGGAACAGCTAGGTCTCCCAGGCCCTGGAGCAAATCCTGGATGGTGCACAGGCGAGGCCCTGGCTTAGGAGCGGCCTCCGGAGGGAAGGTAAGATACCTCCTGTAGCGCAGCAACAGGGGGGATCGTAACAGGAGAGTACCGTAATCTGGGCTGAAGAAACCAGAATTGTAGGGAAAAACAAAGGTGGGAGGGTTAGGATTTGAGGGGGGAGTAGAGTGCTTTTGAATAAACATAAATCAGACCAGGGAGTGAGAGGGGTAGGAGGAGGGGAAAGACCATCATAGACCCTGGCCTGTAGGCCTCTATTTTTAGTAAACCAGGCAATACAAGGCCTTTTTAGGAGCAGGTGCAGCCCTGAAAAGAGGGGAGCTGACTGGAGCCTTTCAGGTCGTGTTTCTTTTCTCCCATTAGCCTTGCCACTTAACCGGATATCTAAATGGAAGTTTATCTGGCCACACAAATCTGGCTATGTTTAGACCTGCTCAGAAGAGGCTCTAAAATTATCCAGCTAACCTAGCCAGATATCTCAGCCCCACCCTGGAATGCCCCCAAAATGCCCTTTTTTCTATCCGGCTAAATTATCTGGCTATAGCAGGAGAAGGAATATGAAATACTCTACAATATCCATAAAGTTCCAAGAATGGTTTTTATTGTATATAAGCAAACAAATAAGTTCAAATTGTCAATAGTTTGCATCAACTAATCAATGGTCCCCCGACATGGGCAGTGTTTCAAAAACACTGTGCTGGGAGGGAGGCTAACAAAACAACAGAGCATTGAGAGGACAGGATCACCTTGCTGGTGCCTGAAAGGAATCAGAAAGTTCTGCTTGGGGAATTTTTTAAAAGTACTGGGGAGAAGTAAACTATTGGGGGTATATTAATTAGTGTCTTTGTTTGTTTGTTTTTTAAATAGTAAGACAGCTTATAAACAGAAATTAGTGTTTTGTTTTTTAAATAATGTTTGTTTGTATTTTCAATAGTAAAGCAGCTAATAAACAAGTTAGTGTGTTTGTTTCCCACCCCTCTCCCAACCAGCCCCAGCTCATCCTTTAATTTACAGGCAGGTGTGCTTGTTATAAAATCCTGGGTTGGCGCGCGCAAGGGGTTGCACACCCGTGTGCAACCTTATGCGTACCGAGCCCTAGGGGAGCCCCGATGGCTTTCACCGTTCCCTCTGAGGCCACTCCGAAATCGGAGCGACCTCAGAGGGAACTTTCCTTCCACCACCACCACCCCCCCCCCCCGCACCTTGCCCCTCCCTTCCCCTATTTAACCCCCCCCCCCCAGCCCTACCTAAATCCCCCCACCTTTATTTTTTTATTTACGCCTGCCTGCGCCGGCCAAGTGCCGGTGCGAGATCCCCGGGTCCAGCGGCAGTGGAGAGGCCTATGGCCATGCCCATGCCCCAGACCGCCCCGTCTACTCCCCGCCCATTTTTTCAAGTCCCGGGACTTACACACGTCCCGGGGCTTGTGTGCATCGCTGGGCCTATGCAAAATAGGCTTGGCACGCGCGGGCAGGAGTGGGTTTTCGGGGTTACGAACATAATATACACGCGTAATCCTTTTAAAATCCGCCCCATATAGTGAATACACTAATACATCCAAAGGACTCTAATTAGACACATTCCTACCCCCACAGCAACCTAAAACTTAACTAGGAACTGAACAAATTTGAGATGAAGGCAGCAGTCCAGCAGCAAGAGAGGGGCCTCCAAGTCTTTTGCATCGAGGGTCACATGTATGATTTTTTACCCGCCGGTGAGAAGTTGTACATGTATTTAATATTTATTTAAAATTTATTAATTGCCTAACACATGAAGGCCTAAGCGATTTACAATTAAAAACATACACAATCAAAATTAATAAATAGGCAGTAACAATAAAAACATAAAATAGACAATCATTTCAGAAGAACAAAATAAAACATAAACAAAAATCAACAAAAAGCCTGCTGCAATATAAAGCCTTTCAGAAGGAGTCAGAATTTTTTTGTATTATCTTGGAGGCGAAGGTGTAAAGGTAACGAGTTCCATAAGGTATGCACCGCTACGGAGAATGCTGTCTCTCTAGTTGTGGCAAGGTGAGCGTGATGTACGGAGGGGACATCTAATAAACCATTTTGTGAGGATCTTAATTCATGGGAAGGCTTGTAAATCCTCAGCAGGGCATTTGAACAAGAGTCTGTACATAACAATTTAAAGGTAGTCTTTGCAATTTTATACCGAATATGCTTTCAAATCGGTAGCCATTTCATTTTAGCAAGAATTGGTGTAATGTGATCAAATCGATTAGAACCAGAAACTAGTCTTACAGCAGAATTGAGAAGGAGTTGTAGAGGGTGTAGGGAGCTATTAGGTCTTCCAAACAGTAAATTGTTACAATAGTAGACATGAGGGAATATAATCGCACGAACAATAGTATGGAAATCATGATTGTGTAAACAGTGACGTAAACCAGCCAATATGATCCAAAGACAACGACAAACCTTTTCCGTAGGAAAAAAAATCAGCAGAACCAGGGGTCACGATTTGAAGCTCCAGGGAGGAAGATTCAGAACCAATGTCAGGAAGTATTTCTTCACGGAGAGGGTGGTGAATGCCCTTCCGGAGGAAGTAGTGAAGACCAGAACTGTGAAGGACTTCAAAGGGGCGTGGGATAAACACTGTGGATCCGTAAAGTCAAGAGGCCGTCAATGAAGAGTGGGTGGCTCGCCAGAATGACGGCTACTGCCTGGAGATAATACCCGTATTCAATAAACATACACATGGTTACTGTGACTCCAACATCGCTCTAAGCTTCAACAGCAAGAGGAAATGTGGAAAAAAGGATTTGCACTCACAAAGCGGGGAGTAGCTGGCTTGTTACGGCGCTTACTACCCCAAACCAAATAAGCCTGATACTTCACTTTCAATGCATATCCAGCATAGCTCTCTGCTTCAACGGCAGGGGAGAAGAAAAACTGATACTTCACGCATATCCAGCACAGCTCTCTGCTTCAACGGCAGGGGAGAAGAAAAACTGATACTTCACGCATATCCAGCACAGCTCTCTGCTTCAACGGCAGGGGAGAAGAAAAACTGATACTTCACGCATATCCAGCACAGCTCTCTGCTTCAACGACAGGGGAGAAGAAAAACAACCAATAAGGGCTGAATAACATAGTCTGGGTAAAACAAATAAGCATGGGTGTAGCTTGCTTATTGCGGCGGTTACTACCCCTAACTAATCAAGCTTGATATTTCACTTGGATGCAGCTCCATCACTGCTCTCTACATCAATAGTGGGGGTGGAAGGGAAATAGAACCAAAGAGCTAAGAGAAACAGATAAGTATGAGAAAAATAAATGTGTGAAGCTTGCTGGGCAGACTGGATGGGCCGTTTGGTCTTCTTCTGCCGTCATTTCTATGTCATTTCTATGTTTCTAGATGTAGTTTATAGAAGCCGGCTCTAATGAGTGATTTAATTTGAGGTTGGAATGATAACGTTGCATCCAGAAAAACACCCAGACTTTTTATAGGAGAATTCAATGAAAAAGTGAGGTTATCAAAAGAAATTGAGTCATATTGAGAGATGGAATGAGGCCTATGAATTAGTAAACGTTCAGTTTTAGCAGTGTTTAATGACAATGTATTTTGATGCAGCCATTGTTTTATTGTGGACATACAGATTTGCAGATGGTCTATAGTATCCTTCCAAGTGGGATGTAGTTTAATGACAAATTGGATATCATCGGTGTAGATTTTACACCCATCTGTAATGCTAGCAAGAAGTTTTGTGATAGGAGCTAGATATACATTGAATAGCATGGCTGACAAGGCAGAGCCTTGAGGAACACCAGAATTTAGATAATGTATTGTGGAAAGCTAATGGTTAAATTTCACTTGTTGGGAACAATTATTAAGCTAAGAAGAAAACAAGCCCAGAACATTGCAAGAAATGCAACACTCACGAAGAAGGAATAGGAAAATTTTGTGATCTATGGTATCAAATGCTGATGATATATCTAGAGAGACCAAAAGAAATTGTTGGCCATTGTCAAGTCCCTATTTGATAGTGTCAGTCAGAGATACCAATAAAAGTTCTGTACTCATAGATTGATGAAAACCAAACTGATGGGGATCTAAGATCTCATTGTTTTCCAAAAAATCAGTGAATTGACATAGTATCGCACATTCAATGATTTTAGAAACAAAATGTAGGGAAGAAATTGTATGGTAATTGGACAAATCGGATGCATCAAGATTGGATTTTTCCAATAGAGGCTTAACTTTTGCTTTCTTACGACAATTAGGGACAGATCCAGAATGAAGGGAATTATTAACAATAAATGTTAAAGATGGCATGAGTGTGTAATTATAATTATGAAAGCTAGGATAGGAGCATTCGTTGATCAACAAATAACATTGTTTATGCAGGACACAAAACTAGAAATTTCCAGAGAAGAAACATCTTTAAAGGAAGACCAAGTGGGAGTATGAATAGAAGCAGAATTGTGATACCAAGGTGTAACATTGGTGAAAATTAAACTAAGATTCTCTAACTTTAGTGAAAAATGTTTCAAGAAGGCATCAGCTGAGAGAGAATCTGAAGAAAGTACTGATTTTTTTGGATCACGTGTAAGATTGTGAACCAAACGAAATTATTTATTTATTTATTTATTTATTTATTTAAAGGATTTATATACCGGAGGTTCCTGTATAATATACATATCACCCCGGTTTACAAGGAACAGTAACTATCGCTTCATTTAGCGGTTTACATTGAAATAATGCTTTAAGATTGTTCCCTAGTTGGTTAATTTTTTTCTGCATAATAATCTTTTTTGGAGTTAAGAGTTTCAGTTTGATATTTAGAAAGAAAAAGTCTAAAATTAGATGTATTTGCTGAGGAGGGCATTTTAGATCAGCCCTGCTCACTCTTCCCTAATGTTTTCCTGAAGGAAATCAAGGTGGGGGTGAGCCAAGGCTGAGGTTTCTTTCTCATTAGAGGTAGAAACTTAAGAGGAGCAATGGTGTCAAGAACAGTATTAACATGGTCTGACCATTCATCAACATTCCTATCTAGATCATCAGAGCACAGGGATTCTAATAGTGGAGATACCTCTAAATTTCATGACACTCTATCTATGAAACTTCTCCTTGCTTGTGATTGAGACTTAAGAGGGTTACATGAATCTTTGGGCCAAGATATGGAAAAGCTAGTTAAAGAGTGGTCATACCATAGGACATCAGTGACTTTAAGAGAATGAGATGTTGCGCAGCCCGTCCGCGCCCGGCCCATGCACAGGCCTGCTCACCTCCTAGTGCCTCTGCAGGTCACGGGTTGGCCTCCCCAGCGGCAGCCGCAAGCTCCTCTAGGCCTCAGCATCCTGCGGCGGCAGTCACCGGGCCTTCCACTGTGCACCAGACCTCACGCCGGAGTTCGGCTTCTCCAGTGGCGTTGGCCATGCCCCTGTGCGCGCGTGGACCGCCCAGCCTCTTGTAGGGCCAGGGCGGGTCCTAGCTCTGTGGCGCAACCTGATTGATGGAACGATATAAGGAAGTTCCTGCCTGCACTTCCTTGCCTTGGCAATCGAATCGGCATTGTATTGTGTTCTAGTTTGCCTTTGCGTTCACAGTCTTGTTCCAGTCTTGTTCAAGCATCCTACTGTCCCAGCCTTATCCAGTGTCCTTCTGTTCCAGTGTCCTTCTGTTCCAGCTTCTGTCTGTCCATCTCCCCAGGTAGTACCCTCGGACCTTCTCTCTGGTACTGGCCTGTTCCTTGACCATTCTGTCCGCTGCCTGCATCCTGACCTCTGCCTGCCTTGTGACCTCGTCTGACCTCCAGAACATGACCTCTGCCTTGTTGACTACTCCTCGGACTGACCCTTGGATTCTGACCTCGGCTGCCATTGACCACGTCTCCTGATTCTGGCTTTGTCCCTTGCCTTGTCATCGCCTACACTGTTCTGACCTTCCTTGCTCCTCCAGACCAACAGTGTGAGGTCTGACCATGCTCCCTTGCTGTTCATGGGCACGCCTCTCTACTACCTCTCCGGGAGACCCTGTGAGGCCCACCTAAGTCCAAGCGGCCCGGGTCCCTACGGGCTCCACCCGGGGGGGACCTCGAGCTTCCAGTGGAGAAGCTCATCCTAGCCTCTGTCTCCTCCTGTGCTCTGCCCCTGAGGTAGGTGCTTTTTGGTCCCTACCAGGGAGCTGTTCTCCACTGCTCCACGACAAGGGTCCACCTCCAAGCGCAACAGGTTGCTAAGGCCATGGACTCGGCGGAGACTCCCGCCTCCAGGGCCCTACTGGGGTTGGCTGCCACAGTCAAAGAACATTATCAAGCTTTGGAATTGCTAGCCTCTTCGGTGGAAGAGCTTCATTCCCAGCTGTGAAATACAGCTCTGCCCAAACCCGTGGGCCTATCAGCCTCTATGCTACCCAAAGCATCGTTGGCGTTTCTCCTCGGTACAACGGGGACATACGTTCCTGTCATGACTTCCTCAAATAGTGCTTCATGCAATTTGTACTGCAACCATCCTTGTTCCCGAAGGAAACAACCAAAGTGACCTTCATCCTTTCCCGCCTGGAAGGGAAGGCTCTGGCATGGGCCTCTCCCTTATGGGAACGCTCTGATCCTATGCTTTCCAAGCTACCCGAGTTTGTTGCTTTCTTCAAGCAGACCTTTGGAGACCCAGGCCGCCAAGCTGTAGCCAGCCATAATCTACTCCACTTCCGTCAAGGGTCTCGGACCCTCTCTGAGTATAGGGTGGAGTTCAGGACCCTGGATTCTGAGCTTGGGTGGCAAGAAGATTGTCTGCAAGCCATCTTCCTAGATGGACTCTCCAGCGCTCTCAAAGATGAACTCTCCGTCCATGAGACTCCCACGTCTCTAGAGGACCTGATTTCCCTCACCTGGAAGATCGACCATCGTCTCCGGCAAAGGTGCCTAGAAGTAAAGGCTTCCCGCTCTCCTACACCACATCCCACATGTGTCCAGAATCCTCCAGCTAAAACTCCAGCACCACCACCTTCTCTCGTGGTGGAACCTATGGAGGTGAACCGTGGGCGACTGTCTCTGACCGAACGTCTCTGTCGGAGGAAGGAGGGTCTTTGCCTTTACTGTGGCACTTCCGGACATCTTCGGCAATCCTGTCCAGTCCGTCCGGAAAACTGCAATGCCTGAGCCCGGCGGGGATCCCGAGCTTAGGCGCTACTGTCACCGGCCCCCAATTCCTGCTTCCAGTCTCTCTGGGCATCGAGGCCCACTCCTTCACCACCACTGCTCTTGTCGATACAGGAGCAAGTGGCAGCTTCATCATGGATGACAACGTCAAGCTTCTGAACATTCCTCTTCAACCATTAGATGTGAGCCTCCGCAACGCCTCCATTCAAGGAGAACATCTTCCAGGGCTCATTACTCATCAAACAGTGGCAGTCCATCTTACCGTGGGCACTCTCCATGAGGAGGAGATGTCCTCC